>NC_044032.1:109360058-109661346 GCF_901765095.1 Microcaecilia unicolor | reverse complement strand
AGTGCCTTGAATGCCTTTATCATTCGGGTTGCCCTAAATCTAGAATGGCAAGCAAAGACAAAGCACAAGAGGAGGCTGTTTCTTCTGCACCTGGGGAAAGAAATGGTGAAATTGACCACAGTGCCAGAAGTCCCTATGGTGCTCATTTTCAAAGAGAAAAAGTCTCAAAACTGGCACAAAGTGGCAGATGGAGGTTTTCCTCACCAAAACATCTAAGATGTTATTTTCAAAATTCATAACACAGTTTGTCTAAATCGGGAAGGGGGCATGTTGGAGTCATATTTGGGCAGGTGTTTTTCTGTGATAATGGAACAGGCATCTGATTAGACCTACTCATTACAGCAGGGTGCATTTTAGGTATATTATTTTTGCATAGTGAATCGTCTTATTGTGCCAGCCATTAATCAAGAGTTATAAATCTCATAGACAGATCACTACATCTTATACTTCACCTTGAACCAGTTTTCCCCCTTTCTTAGATGCAAAAGCACGTAGGACAACAAGGCTATGCTACTATTGATAATGAAATGTTTGCACAACCTTTGACTGATGTTTGCAAACTACTTGATAACTGTAAAATGATTACTCAAACTGACAGCATAGTGCTTTTGATGATCCATGTAGTATAGCCGATCAACCGGGGTATAGGCCACAACTTTTGTTTAGCTTCCATTTGTCATTTACAGAATTCATTTTATTCAGATTCATAGTTCTTTTTCCAGTTTAGGGGCAATGTCAACACAATAATGTGCACCCTATTGCTCAATAGGGTACATATTGATAAATAGTGAGCAGATTTTTTTCCGTGTTAATCTTGCTTAAAAATAGAATGGGAAATGTTGCTAACATTTCCCATGTTGTTTCATGTGAACACACATCCCTGTTGATTAATCATTTAACTTAATAGCACCACCTATATGAAATGGATAGCGTTTGAATTGAAGAAAGCTTAATTCCTGTGGTATAATTATTACCTTATTCGTTTATTAGTTTAATCTATATCGACAATAATTGCATAGCAAGTCAAATCGTTTACAATATATATAAACAAGCAACATAAAAACTCCATTAAAATAAAGGAAAGCAAACACAAATCATTCATAACTACAATTTCAAAATAATACAAGACAACAATAATTCTTAACAACATTCATAGCCCTATGGCATATTTTGGTCATTTAGTCCAATCTCTGAGTTTATGGTGCTAATTTCACTGTTTTGGTGGTCCTTCTATGGACTACCCTTATTCTTTTGGTGTTCTTTTGAAAATGTGGTCTCTGTAAATGGACATGATGGATTATCAACTATGTTTGAAGAGGGACTAAATGGGATGGAGGACAAACAAAAGTGGTTAGAAATATATAATATTTATATTTCATTTATTTACACTATATAGTATCTCAAAAGATCATACGTAGATTATATAGGTACATACACAAAACAGAAGAAATAAAACAAAGTAATAAGTACAAAACTAAACACACACACACACACACACACACACACACACACACAAAAGGGGATAACATGTAATGCTCAATTCTAGGCTAGGCAAAGAAATCCATGATTTCAGTTAACATTATTTAGCTCACCAAATATTTTATTTATTTATTTATTGCATTTGTATCCCACATTTTCCCACCTTTTTGCGGGTTCAGTGTGGCTTACAATATGATATAAATGATGGAAATACAATTTGTTACAACTTGGTTATGGATTACATTGTGTAGAGTTAAGCGATTTTTAATTACTTCAAAAAATCTAGGTAATTATTTTGTTTCTGTAGTGTGGGCCATCAAATTCCTAGGCGTGCATTTGTATAAGGCCTGGTGAATGAATGAACAAATTTTATACCTAATGTGAAATCTCATTGGGACCCAGTGCGATTACCATAAGGAGGCATGAGGGGACAACCACTTATTGATCTCTCCTAGTCAAATGTGAATCTAACCTCCATCCCAAATTCTGCATGGTATTTATAACACCAATATGAACCCCATTAAACTGTACAGCTGTCTATGCCAACTCAGAACATAGAACAGTATGACCAGCTGTCAACAAAGGAGTTTTCCTCAAACTAAAAACAGATTTTGCAATGGCTGGATCACCAGTGGTGGAAAGTTAAGAATGAGTTCTTTGAAAACATGTTACTTAGGTGTACATATTATTATTGCACACAAGATCAAGAGATAAGACATATTTTACTTAAAAAAACCAAACAAAAACAATCTGCCCAATGTAGACCTAGGGAATTAAGAATGTGCATGTCATGGAGGCCTCTGCTCCTAAAGTGGATCAACTTACGCGCATATAGCTGCAGATCTCAGCTCCATCTGAGGTGGTTAGTGCATTGGATGCTGTGGTAAAGTGGGAGAGGTTTAACCTTGAACAGCTTTGAAAACTTAGCAAATACCATCTTGAGTACAAATTCAGCACTGGACCAGTGCCTGTTCTAGGCTTTAAAGTCAGCTATTACTGTTCCTCTAACAGTGAGAATGATAAATTTTGTTTCTGATCGAGTAAAATCTGCCAGTCTTGTATTGCTTTATGAGTTGGCTTAGACAGCTATACAGTTTAATGGGGTTGATATTGGTATTAAAAATGCCATGCAGAATTTGGGATGGAGATTAGATTCACACTTGACTGGGAGAGAACAATAGTGGGTCCTCCCCTCATGCCTCCTTATGGTAATCACACTGGGTCCACATGAGATTTCATATTAGGTTTAAAATTTGCTTTCATTCATTCACCAGGCCTTATACAAATGCCCAGGCATTTGGTGGCCCACACTACAGAAACAAAATAATTACCAAGATTTTTTGAAATAATTGAAAATCTTGTTATAATATTTGGTGAACTGAATAATGCTGACCAAAATCATAAGATTCTTTTGCTTATTTTATTTAATTACATTATGTACTAACAACTCTTGCTTGTCCTCCATCCCATTTAGTCCCTCTTGAAACACAGTTGATAATTCCTCATGTCCATTCTAGGGATCATATCTTCAAAACACCACCAAAAGAATAAGGGCAGTCCCATGGAAGGACCACCAAAACAGTGGAATTAGCACCATAAGTTCTATGAAATTGGGCTGAATGACCAAAATATGCATACCTCAGTAGAGTGAAGGGAAAAGGATAATATGAAACACCTTTAAATAACCCAAAGGTATATAAATGCACCAGGAAGTAGACAGCAAGTTCTAGAACATGAGGTTCAAAGGAGATGAATTTATATGTAGCCTAAGAAAAGATTTCTTCACAGAAAAAGTTATATATGTAGAATAGTTTCCCAGTGGTTGCCAAAAAAAAAAAAAAGCCAAAAAAACCAGACTACAAGAAAACTTTGGATAAAGTACAGAGGATGCCTAATTGGAAGAAAAAAAAATAAGGAATGCCGAAGATCAACTAGTCTATATTGTATTGTAACAGAACATAAAGTGTATAGACTAGATACATAACCTATGCTTATTATTCATAGAAAAATAAGCATTGGATTTGTATATGTAGTTAGGCTTATAGTTTAAAGTTACTTTATACAACTTCCCATACGTATCTGTTTTTGGGAAAGATAAGAGTACATCTCATTATGAAATCAAAATCAATCAAGTGAAAGAAATGCACCTGTTTTTAAATAAATGAAAAATAAACTCAACCTATGTTAAGAGGCCATCAGCCCACAGTGCTGATCAGGACAGAGAACATGACAGCAGATGACCATATGGCCCTCCAACCTATCCATCCATACCTCCTGCAAAGTTTTATAATCCCTTCCTCAGAAATTCTCTCTGAATGTCCCAAGCTTTCTTAAATTCTGAGACATTCCTGTGCTCTGCCACCTACACTGGGGAGTCTGTTCCTTGTATCTACCATGATTTTTGAAAAGAAATATTTCTTAGATTTCTCCTGAGTCTACCCCTTTCACCCTCATCCCATGATCATTTTAGAGTGTTCCTTCTAGTGAGTGAGGCCCTGGTTCATTTCTACCCTGGAGGTATTTAAATGTCTCTATCATATCTCCCACTTTCCTTCTCTTCGCCCTTTAAATCTGTTCCCATATGTTTTATGATGAAGATCAATGACTCCTTCAAATTTATATCATTTTGAAGGTGTGGTCTATAAAACTGTGATGATATTCAAATGGCATTTTATAAAGGACATACAAATTGGAATTCTGAAGTCCAGGCTGGGATGTCTCAAGTTCTGTTAGTATTTCAGAACAGGATTTGCTGAGTATTTTTCTGAAACCTAGACAGCCTGGGTAACAGGGGTAAATCCTGATCTTTTTGGACACAGATGTGCATTCTAATTCTGAAATGAGGAATGTGTGTTTATTTTTTAGGTCTGTCCTTGTCCCACCCAGAACATGCCTAGGATTATGCCCCATTGTTAGATTATGTTTTTCAGTTTTAGATATTTCTATCCTGGGTTTGTAAACAAATATAAACATCTAAATGCAGGATTATGTATGTCTAAAATCCAAACAATACTTCTGAAAAAAAACACCCTGTCTAAACCAGGTCTCTATTTGCTAAAGAAAACTATAATTCCCTTTGCTAACTGGAAATCCCAAAAAGAGAGCAAGCTAGGAATGGAGAACAATGAAATGAAAGGTCCAACTTAGCAACTATACAGTCATTTATGTAGGAAAAAGTTCCAATAAACTTCAGATTTTGATCAATGCTGTTAAAGTGCAGTTGCAATATTTTTCTATGAAGATTTAATGAATTAATTTTGTTCCTCTTAGACAAGTCAAAATAAGAGAAGCAAAGGAAGAAAAACACCTACGTTTGGAATGTAGAATAAACACTAAGGATCTTTCAAAAATATGAATTAATTCAAAATAAAACACAATGGGGTTATCATACACTTTACAAGTGCTACAGAAAAAAATTTCCAACACACACAACATAGGTAGACATACAGATCTCCCCTCCTCAAACTATCTTTGTTCTGTCATCAAACCACTAAAAGCTGTCTAAGATAAATTAAAACTATACCTCACTTTACATTAGCCATTGTTTTGACATATCTTATGTCTACATCAATTGTTCTGAAATTGTTTTGTCCAATGAAAATGTACTCATCGACAGTGCAAGTGTTATCAGATATAAACCCTTGACACAGGTATGATGCTAGGTGAATATATATTTTTTTCTCATTTAAATCGATCACTTTGACTTCTTTGGCGCAGCATGTGCAGTCAAAAGAAAAAAAAATAAGCAAACAGAATGCTATGAATTATAAGGAAAGGAATAGAAAAATTAAACAAAGGATATCATAATACCTCTATATACATCCATAGTGTGACCACACTTTAAAAACTGTTTGCAGTTCTGGTTGCTAAATAGCTGAACAGGTAAGGGTGCTTCAGCCTGGTAAAAAGATGGCTGCAGGAGACATGATAAAGGATCACAAGTAGGGTGGAGTGGGTAAATAGGCATCTTATCTTTTCAAATAGTATTAGGCCTACAGGACACTCCACAAAGTTAATAGGTAGAACTTTTAAAACAAAACTGCAAAAATATTCTCTCTCTCAGAACATGGTCAAATTGTGGAATTTGTTGGTAGAGGTTGTGGTAATAGCTGTTAGTATAGCTGTGTTAAATTAAAAAAAAAACAAAAAAAAAAAAAAAAAACTTTATTGGACTTTTCTACCAGGAACTTGTCTAAACCATTACTAGCCATGTAGATATTAGGAAAGCTACCACTTACTCCTGGGGTATGAGTAAGGAGAAGGAGGTACTTGTGACCTGAGCTGGCCACTCTCAGAGGCACAACACATTGGGTTTGATGGACCATTGGAATGACCTGGTATAGCAGTTCTTAAGTTCTCACCTTACCCAAAGGATGACCAAGGACATGTACAGTAAAATAATGTACAATACATATAGCAACCACAGAAAATATACGAGTGCAATCATATATAAATAAAATATATAATAATATTGCACTATACCACCACTGCAACAACAACAAAAAAAACCCCAACAAAAAACACTTCGAATTAAACCTGAGCAAGGGAAGTATACATACGGACATAATTAACAAAGGCAGAAAGTGAAAGCTTGGCTAAATGTGTCACCAACAAAATCTGGAACCTCAAATAGTCCCTCTCCAAATCAAGAAACTTAGGAATATCATTATCTAACAGAGCAGAAGTAAAGGTAAATGCATGAGATCTTGTCCTATTCAGATTTCATTTCTTCGCTGTAGGAATGCTGAGTATCGTAATCCAGTTCCACTGAAATTCTTGCAGTTAAAGTCTAAATTCTATGGGAAATGTTACTGTACAACTAATGCACAGAGGCTTTCAGCAGAGACTGAAAAAGACATATGCTAGTGAGCTCATTAGCAATTCTCTTCAATGCTGAGAAAAACAGCACATGAAAACACCCCTGCCCTACTGACAAACTATGGACAGCTCTGAGCTGAGGTTAGGGCCACTTCCAGTGGTGTGCTGGAGCCGGCTCACTCTGGCTCGCAAGAGCCGCTTGTTAAATTTTGACAGCTCTTGCGAGCCGGTTGTTCTTCGGGGCGAGCCGGCTCCATTGCAGGAGGTAAGCATGGCAAGAGGGCGCCATGCTTACCTCCCCTCCCGCTCCCAAACATGCCCAGGTGAGGTGAGGAGTGGCCTAGTGGTTAGGGTGGTGGACTTTGGTCCAGGTGAGGTGAGGAGTGGCCTAGTGGTTAGGGTGGTGGACTTTGGTCCTGGGGAACTGAGGAACTGAGTTCGATTCCCGGCACAGGCAGCTCCTTGTGACTCTGGGCAAGTCACTTAACCCTCCATTGCCTGCCGCATTGAGCCTGCCATGAGTGGGAAAACGTGTGGGGTACAAATGTAACAAAAAAAAAAAACAAAACAGCGATTGTCCTTCGCCCCCATCGCTCCTCCCGCTCCCATCCATCTTTTTTAAATACCTCCTCTGTTGAAGCGCCGCGTTAAAGCCATGCTGCCCGTCTCTAGCTTTCCCTCCCTGTTTGCGTCAGTTCATGAACTTTGTGCCCTTAGTCCCGCCTTCTGACGTATGTTTGGGAGCGGGAGGGGAGGGCAGGGGAGGAAAATCGCTGGACATGGATGGGAGCGGGAGGGGAGGGAGGAGAATTGCTGGACATGGATGGGAGCGGGAGGGGAGGGCAGGGGAGGGAGGAGAATCGCTGGACATGGATGGGAGCGGAAGGGGAGGGCAGGGGAGGGAGGAAAATCGTTGGACATGGATGGGAGTGGGAGGGGAGGGAGGAGAATCGCTGGGCATGGATGGGAGCGGGAGGGGAGGGCAGGGGAGGGAGGAGAATCGCTGGGTATGGATGGGAGCGGGAGGGGAAGGCAGGGGAGGGAGGAAAATCGTTGGACATGGATGGGAGCGGGAGGGCAGGGGAGGGAGGAGAATTGCTGGGCATCGATGGGTAGGGGGGCAGGGGAGAGAAGAGAATTGCTGGGTATGGATGGATAGAGGGGGACAGGGGAGAGAGGAGAGTTTCAGGACATGGATGGAGGGGAGGGCAAGAGAAATTCTGGACATGGATGGAGGGGAGGGAAGGGAAGGGAGAGAGAAGAAATGCTGGACATGGAGGGAAGATAGAGGAAGGAGATTAGATGAGGGAAAAGGAAGTGAGGAGAGAAACTGCACATGGATGGAGAAAATAGGCAGAAGCTGGATCCACTGTACAGTCAAGTCTGCGGAGGACCAGAAATGAAGAAGAAAGGAGGAAAGAAAAGAAATAAATGGAAAGGAAGCCCTGGAAACGGAGTCAAGGGAACAGATAGAGAGCAGCAGAATCAGATACTGGGCCAGCATGATCAGAGAAACAAAGTCACCAGACAACAAAGGTAGAAAAAATAATTTTATTTTCATTATAGTGTTTGGAATATGTCCACTTTGAGAATCAGGTGCTGAACGTTAAAAGTTTATATTTATTTACTTATTTATGGCATTTTATCCCATTTTAAACATGAATTAGATTGGAACCCGGGATCATTTAATTTTTTTTTCCTGGAGAGAGTAATGCATTGACACCCCCCCCCCCCGGCTATAGCCAGCTCTGCAATTTTTTTTGGGGGGGGGGAGGGGGGCGCAGTGGTGGACGGGGGGGGGGGGGGGGGCGCCGAGGTGGACCAGGGAGAGAGCCTGTTGTTAAAAATTTACCAGGACACCACTGGCCACTTCCCTCTTTCCTGACCTGTTTGTAGCGCAGTTTTTCCTTCCTCTGAGAAGAAACATATGTGCTGAGGTAAGGAGGCAGTGATCACAGCTGAGAGAAAAGTTAACTGCTGCTGATGAAGTACTTAAATATGTCTACCCAACAAGGGCAGCTTGCTGTGTGCTGCCCCAGTCCAGGACCTTGAACTTCTGCCGTATTCTTCCTCATTGGGGCAGGAATGGAGCAGGGGGAAGACATCAACAAACCTTTGATCTACTGTGCCGCTAATGAGTGCTGGCATGAAATTTCCAATTGTTGTTGTTTAACAGGAGGCTGAGCCTTAAGTGCATCGGGAGCTCCCCCCCCCACCCCCCATTCACTGGACATGTGCACAAGAGCTGTGCCTATCACACAGCTCTTGTGGACATGCCCCAGGAATTTTAACCCATGTACTGACTAATGCTCAACAGTAACAGTGTGCATATAATTTGCATGCTGTTAGTGTTGAGCATTGGTGGCTTAAAAAAAAAAAATGGAGTTCCAGCCGGTGTTTTCTGGTGTTGCAGAGAGCAGTGCCAGAGTTCTGTGCATCTTCCCCTATATTAGCTCTGAATAATAGTGGCAGGCAATAATGATCATGAAATATCAGATAGATGTGTATCCTATGACTCCTCCCTGAAACCAATTGAGCAGTTGCACTTTGAATAATCTGCAAATCATGCAGATTCTTCCAAGGAAACCCCATAGAAAAGGGACCGAACAAGAGTGCATAGCACAGTACTATATCTTTAACAGGTCTGTCAAGCACAACTTAAAGCAAACACACTACACAAAGCTTAAACCACATCTTATAAGGGGGTTATATAATTACATATATAATTACATATGTTGCATGCATTGGGAATAGTTCATGGAGTGCTTGTATGATACCCCATTTAAAGATGCTTTAGGTTAAAGCCCAATGTAATATTATTTGAACTGATAAGATTTTTGGCCACCTTGTTTGGCCATCTTACTTTTTGGGTAAATACCAAACACTGGCAAAATTAATCAATACTAGTAGGATTCACTCCACATATCTGTAGTAACTTTGCATTCTGTATTATCATTTCCATAATTTTGGTATAAGTCTTTGCAAAGTAGTTAAAATTTTAAATGTGTCAGAATTAGTATTTTCTTTCAACAAATTGGAATTACTAGCCCACAGAAGGTACTCACACGAACAATGTGCACACCAGAACCTCTTCCATCTGTAACACTCAAGGCAACACTGCTCTGGCTGCCATGCAGATCCCTAGAGCTGCCACTGTGAAAACTGCTAGCTGCAGCAAAATTGGAATTAAAGGATCTAGACAGCATGCTCTGAATAAAGAGGGGACAGATTTAACACAGATTAGTGTGGCATGCATAAACCACAAGACAGGTTACACACAGACTCCATCATACAGCACAAACTTTATGCCATGCATATCATGCAACAAAAGTTAATTAGCAGAACCACTGAAAAGTAAAGTACATTGTTGGGCTATATGCATAAGGATTACATAACACAAATTGTTCACTTGTACTGTATTTGGGAAGATCAAGTTTAAAATATTTGACCCACTAATTTTGTCCTGCGACTATGGCCTTCAGTCTAATCAGAACCTGGGCAGGGATTCTGGCACCATGAGCCTTTATTCACAACTACTTAAGAAATTTTGCCCTTTAGAGAAATAAACCTAGCCAATGATCAGCCCACAGCGGTCAGTGTTTTTTATTTTAAAGTGCTGACTGCTGTGGGCAAAATTAGCCCCAGATATTCAATGCTGGGCTAGGTCTGGGCGCCAGCACTGGATATCCGGGGCTGAGATGTAGTGGCCACCAGAGCTTATGCAGGTCCCGGCTGAACACCAACTGGGATCCACATAACATTAAAAAAGTGATTTATCCTCTGATACCCCCCTCCTAGACCCCTGGTGAGATCCATACCCCCTTCTTACCTCCCCTGAAGTCCCTGGTGAGTACAGTGGGAGTGATGGGAGTAGGAGTGAATTCCACTTGCTCTCTCTCCTAGTGACTGCCTCTAGAAATTGGCGGCCATGACCTATCACGGTACTACCAAAGTACCATGAGGCTGCTGCTAGAGGTTGTGGAGCCATTTTCTAGAGGCAGCTGCTAGGAGTAAGAGTTAAAGGGATTTGCTCCTGAACCCATCACCCCCACTGCACTCACCAGGGACTTCAGGTAGGTCTTGGGGTGGGGTGGGGGGGCTGGGGGGGGGGGTCTCTTGCAACATTGGGGGAGGGGGGGTCAAATGGTCTTTATGTGATTTTGAGGGAGGGGTAGAAAGGAGGAAGGGGGTCTACATGTGCTTTGGTGAGTGGGGTGGGAAGGAGGGATCAGCTCACTGAGGCTGGGACCCGGAAGTTATGCAGGTGCCAACTGATATTCTGTGCTGGCACCCATATAGCTATAAGAAGGGGGGATTTAGTGCTGAAAGGTAGTCCTAAATTCACCCGCTTAGCTATGTAGGTGCCAGCACTGAATACTGTGGGCACTCGTATAACTGGCGGCTTCTCCCTTATTCTGCCCTAACAGAACCTTATGTGGCTCAGCAGAAAAATGGCTGTTTTGTGCTAATATTCAGTAGACAAATTGCTTTGAATGTCGGACAGAAACATTTCCTTCTCTCTCCTTATAGTCTGGTCATTGCAGTGGAAGTTCTCGGCTGGGAGCCTTGCATAAGGGCTCCTAAGGGCTCCTTCTAAACCCCTATAAGTTCAGCCCTGAATATAGCCACCAGCTGTCACTCTTGAGAAATGACCATGAGACCCTTCCGCCAACTCCAAAGGGCTGTGAACACCATCTCTATACCATGCCTCAATCAACTCAGGAAAAAGAAGACCTGACTCAGGATTGAACCAGAGGCATTCTGCATGGCAATAGGCAGCACTGTCACCGAGCAAAAGGAAGACTCCAACTTTCAAAATTATGAACATTTTCTCAGATAATAGGTTTTACTCAAAGGGGTAGTAATGTGTACATTCAGAAGGATTTGTAGCCCTATACCTCACTGTTCACTGGTATATTTATATTCAGAGTTTGCATAATCCTCTTGGCACAGCATTAGGATAATTCTATTTTCGCTTGCTAGTCAACCAGAAATATACTTGAGGTCCCATTACTCTGAGATTTTGGACAGTCCAGAAAATGAACTCACACATAGAAATATCAGGTTATCTTACAATGGTGAATGTTAATCTACTTAACAATTAACACCCAAGAGCAGCCTCTGTTTCGCTCTATCATTAAGCTTCTTCAGGGGTACAACCTATGTCAATATACAAAAACAGATATATCAATGAATGAAAATGGATCTACAATCTCGCACTTATCTAACTTACTAGAATATGCATCTAATACAGGTTTACAGAACACCTTAAGTATCCCTCTCAAAAATACACAAGCTCTTAGAGCTCAACCAAACCCAAGATCTTTAGTTTCTGCTGAGACCGAATCTGAGACCGAAATTGGCTGCTTGGTTTTGGCAGAAACTGAAACCATAAATGAAACTGCCCTCCATCCCCGAGACCATAAAAGACCCCCTCTGCAATCACGCTCGCATGCTCCCCCCCCCTTCCTGCCCAACCACACACATGGCCCTCCTCAGGCTTAACTTAGTGAATCCTTGGTAGTTTAGCTACCTCTTTGGGGGCAGAAATGGAGCTCACTCATTCCTGACCCGTACACTGCTCCAATCCAAATGGCTGCTGAAACTTCTCACAAGACTGAGGCAGGTGGTCCTGGCAGTCATTTTCTGATTGGAATCAGCATGGGCAGAGGATTCGCTCCTGCCTGTGTTGGTTCCAATCGCAAAATGGCTACTGAGACTTCCTGCGGCAGTTCCTGCCCATGCTGGTGGTTACAATTGGAAAATGACTGCCAGGACCTCCTGCAGCAGTCTCACCATTGTGCAACCATTTGCACTGAAGCAGGGCATGGGGCAGGAACTAGTGGGGACTGTTCCTGTTCTCAAAGAGGCCACTAGATCACCAGGGATTCACCAAGGTAGGCACGAGGAACTACAGGTGGTCGGGTGGGAATGGGAGGGGCACAGGAAAGGTTCAGTTTCAGGTCTGGTGCCAAATCTGAAACCAAAATTCAGTTGAACTCTACAAGTTTTAACCTCTAAAAACCCATTTAGATATATGCTGAGTGCATGTGCATTTACTTGTTCCACTTCACTCATGATTCTATACCTTATTTTCCCTCAGTTGTGTCTTCTCCAAAGATGAACAGACAAACATATTTTGCCACGCCTCATAGGGGAGTTATTCCATCCCCTTTAACATTTTGTTTGTCCTTTGTACCTTTTCTAATACCTAACATTCTTTTTGCTTTCTTAGCCACCGCAGCACACTTAGAAGAAGGTTTCAAAGTATCATCTACGTTTGTTTTTCACCGTTCTACTCATTTGATTGTAGTCTCCTTTTTGAAAGCTAAATGCTAACGAATTGGATTTCCTGCGTATACTTACTCCAAAGCTAATATCAAATCTGATCATATTATGATCACTGTTATCAAGTGGCCCAAGCACCATTACCTCCCGCACCAGATCATGCGCTCCACTAAGGACTAGGTCTAGAATTTTTCCTTCTCTTGTTGCGTCCTGTACCAGCTGCTCCATAAAGCAGTCCTTGATTTTGTCAAGGAATTTTACCTTCCAGTATGCCCTGATGTTACATTTACCCAGTCAATATCGGGGTAATTGAAATCACTCATTATTATTGTGTTGCCCAGTTTGTTAGCGTCCCTAATTTCCTTAAACATTTCTACATCCGTCTGTTCATCCTGGCCAGGCGGACGGTAGTGCACTCTTATCACTATCATTTTCCCCTTTACACATGGAATTTCAATCCAAAGGGATTCCAAGATGTGTCTTGTTTCCTGCAGAATTTTCAATCTATTTGATTCATGGCCCTCCTTAACATAAAAATGCTACCCCTCCACCAATTTGATCCACCCTATCACTATGATATAATTTGTACCCCGGTATGACAGTGATCCACTGGTTATCCTCCTTCCACCAAGTCTCAGAGATGCCTAATTATATCTAATTTTTCATTTAGTGCTATATATTCTAACTCTCTCATCTTATTTCTTAGGCTTCTGGCATTCCCATATAGACATTTCAAACTATGTTTGTTATTCCTATTTACATCATCATGCTCAGTACCTGACAGTATTGATTTGCAATCTTTTGTCTGATTTTTATTTTTGGACACCTGATCTACTTGGTCTCTTTTGCAACCTCACTATTGGGATACCCTATCTTCCCTGTTTTGGTGATATCTTTGAAAGACACCTCATTCCGAACCATGCGCTTTTGAGCGACTGTCGGCCTTCCCCCAGTTTCTAGTTTAAAATCTGCTCTATCTCCTTTTTAAATGTCGATGCCAGCAGCCTGGTCCACCCTGGTTAAGGTGTAGCTCATCCTTTTAACACTCTCTGGTCAAGAATACAGAATAGAAGGGTGAAATGCACTGTTCAGATGAAAGGGACTGTTTAGATGAAAGGGTATCTTTGGGTACCTGTGGCCATGTTGACTTCCCCCCAGTTTCAAACTTTGATCAAAAGCTTTCTTCAGCAAACCATGGGACAAATGCAAGCCTGTGGTCCCACTGTGGAACTGACTATAGACAACTCAGTTCTGCTGGGAGAGGTGATATTACTCTTTCTACTGGAAATTCCTGCTCAGTGGTGGAGCCAGCATGGCAATGGAGTAATTGCTGCTCCAGTACAGTCCAGTGAAGATTCAACATAAGGTATTTACAGAACAGCTTGCCCAGATTTGTTCGGTGTTTGAGTCCCACTAAAGAAGATCTTGATTTTAGTTCTTCGTGATTAGAAAAGAGGAAACAATGAGCTGCTGGAGGGGCTTTTGAAGGAACTAGCCCCATTGTTATGGTACTTAAAATGTAAGATGAATGAGGTTTCAAAAATTAATTTTAAACTAGTGAAAGATAAAATTCTGATTAATCATAAAATTAAGCAGATTGATAATGCTGCTAAACAGCTTAATTTGAGATTTCTTAACTTTTTTAAAGTTTTTAGGGCTAATGCCTAGAGATATTTAAAAATATATATATCTAATGGAATTTTGGAGATTCCAGAAGCTTCTGCTCTGCTTTTAAACAAGACATATTTATTACTTACTCCTAAGAAGCAAGTGATGGATGCTCCTCTTTAACTTATAAGTACATAAGTACATAAGTAATGCCATACTGGGAAAAGACCAAGGATCCATCGAGCCCAGCATCTTGTCCACGACAGCGGCCAATCCAGGCCAAGGGCACCTGGCAAGCTTCCCAAACATACAAACATTCTATACATGTTATTCCTGGGATTTTGGATTTTTCCAAGTCAGTTTAGTAGCGGTTTATGGACTTGTCCTTTAGAAAACCGTCCAACCCCTTTTTAAACTCTGCTAAGCTAACCGCCTTCACCACATTTTCCGGCAATGAATTCCAGAGTTTAATTACACGTTGGGTGAAGAAAAAGTTTCTCCGATTTGTTTTAAATTTACTATACTGTAGTTTAATCGCATGCCCCCTAGTCCTAGTA
Source organism: Microcaecilia unicolor (assembly GCF_901765095.1). NCBI lineage: Eukaryota > Metazoa > Chordata > Amphibia > Gymnophiona > Siphonopidae > Microcaecilia > Microcaecilia unicolor. The sequence continues at coordinate 109,646,596 of NC_044032.1, read as the reverse complement.
TTTTTGGAAAGCGTGAACAGACGCTTCACATCCACCTGTTCCACTCCACTCACTATTTTATATACCTCTATCATGTCTCCCCTCAGCCGTCTCTTCTCCAAGCTGAATAGCCCTAGCCTCCTTAATCTTTCTACATAGGGAAGTCATCCCATCCCCGCTATCATTTTAGTCGGTCTTCGCTGCACCTTTTCCAATTCTACTATATCTTTCTTGAGATGCGGCGACCAGAATTGAACACAATACTCAAGGTGCGGTCGCACCATGGAGCGATACAACGGCATTATAACATCCTCACACCTGTTTTCCATACCTTTCCTAATAATACCCAACATTCTATTCGCTTTCCTAGCCGCAGCAGCACACTGAGCAGAAGGTTTCAATGTGTTATCGACGACGACACCCAAATCCCTTTCTTGGTCCGTAACTCCTAACGTGGAACCTTGCATGACGTAGCTATAATTCGGGTTCTTTTTCCCCACATGCATCACCTTGCACTTGCTCACATTAAACGTCATCTGCCATTTAGCCGCCCAGTCTCCCAGTCTCGTAAGGTCCTCTTGTAATTTTTCACAATCCTGTCGCGAGTTAACGACTTTGAATAACTTTGTGTCATCAGCAAATTTAATTACCTCGGCTAGTTACTCCCATCTCTAAATCATTTATAAATATATTAAAAAGCAGCGGTCCTAGCACAGACCCCTGAGGAACCCCACTAACTACCCTTCTCCATTGTGAATACTGCCCATTTAACCCCACTCTCTGTTTCCTATCCTTCAACCAGTTTTTAATCCACAATAGGACATTTCTTCCTATCCCATGACCCTCCAATTTCCTCTGTAGCCTTTCATGAGGTACCTTGTCAAACGCCTTTTGAAAATCCAGATACACAATATCAACCGGCTCCCCTTTGTCCACATGTTTGTTTACTCCTTCAAAGAATTGAAGTAAATTGGTCAGACAAGATTTCCCCACACAAAAGCCGTGCTGACTCGGTCTCAGTAATCCATGTCCTCGGATGTGCTCTGTAATTTTGTTTTTAATAATAGCCTCTACCATTTTCCCCGGCACCGACGTCAGACTCACCGGTCTATAATTTCCCGGATCTCCCCTGGAGCCTTTTTAAAAAATGGGCGTTACATTGGCCACCCTCCAATCTTCCGGTACCACGCTCGATTTTAAGGATAAGTAGCATATCACTAGCAGTAGCTCCGCAAGCTCATTTGTTGTCCAAACTTGATAGTTTGGACAACAGCAATTTTGGAGGGAATTAAATGGGGCTACTTTGTTGGCATCATTTGTATTTGTTCAATAATTGAATAAGGTAAGGAAACTTGATTTATCCTGTTACTAATTTGACCTAGGAATGATGCAAGGCTTTTCTGACTATGCTTCAACTGACATATTCCTTAGGCACATCCTTCAGGTTCCACTTTCCCTGTATCTAATAAAATTATGCTGGTGTGAGACATATGTTCTTTGTGCCTGTAAAAGTAGTAAGGTTTCTACTGTTACCCAGTAGATGTCACGGGGGGGGGGGGGGGGGGGGTTGTGTACAATTTCTGTGGATTCATCTTAAGCCTCTATGGATTTCGTTTTTTTATGGAGGCTTAAGCTCAATTTTCTGTGAAATTTATAAAAGCAAACAAAACAAAAAGAATAAAGTGCAAGAAGTGTTTCTAACAGAGGGGATTTAATCCATGCTAACTCATCCTTTATTGATGCAACTAGGTGCACCTTAACATAAGCCTGAAGAGCTGCCTTATCCCATGAGATGTCAGCAACCCATCTCCGAGCTACTGACCTCTTCACCTACTTTTGATTCATCAAAAGGGCTTCTGCTATCTGCTTTCTGTTGGGTTTCCCAAATACTTATGTTATGGCAGCTATTTAGATTTATCTCATGCCTTTTCATTGGTAGTTCCGTTACATACAGATACACCAAGTCTCCAGGTGGCTAAAATACTAACTTTCTGAGACAACAGAAGGTGAAATGATTTGTCCAAGGTCTCAAGGAATGTTGATGGGATTTAAACCCTGCCTCTTCTCTAGTTCTCAGCTTGCTGCTCTAATCACTAGGCTATTCCCCCACTGTATGTACTGCTTCATGCTCTTCAGGACTGGGCTATTCATAAAACATAAGAATATGCCATACTGGGTCGGACTGATGCTCCATGTAGCCCAGTACCTTGCTTCTAACAATGGCCAGTTCAGGTCAGAAGTAATTGGCAGAATCCCAAAGAGTAGCAAGATTTCAAGCTACCGACCCCAGGATATATAATGGCTTTCCACGTGTATACCTTAATAGCAGTTTATTTTATTTTTGTTACATTTGTACCCCGCGCTTTCCCACTCATGGCAGGCTCAATGCGGCTTACATATACAGGTACTTATTTGTACCTAGGGCAATAGAGGGTTAAGTGACTTGCCCAGAGTCACAAGGGGCTGCCTGTGCCTGAAGTGGGAATCGAACTCAGTTCCCCAGGACCAGAGTCCACCACCCTAACCACTAGGCCACTCCTCCACTATAGACTGTTCCTCCAGGAACTTATCCAAACTTTTTTCTAAACCCATGTATGCTAACTGCTTTTACCACATCCTCCATCAATGAGTTCCAGAAATTAACTATTCATTAAATGAAACAAATTTTCTCCTTTTTGTTTTGCAACTTCATGGAGTGTCCCCCTTGTCTCTGTACTTTTTGTAGGAGTACACAATCAATTCATATTCCCCCATGCTATCACCCATTCTACCTCCATTCAGCATTTCATATGGAGTGGAGGAGTACCCTAGTGGTTAGAGCACCAGTCTTGACATCCAGAGGTGGTTTGTTCAAATCCCACTGCAGCTCCTTGTGATCTTGGGCAAGTCACTTAACCCTCCATTGCCTCAGGTACAAAATTAGATTGTGAGCCCTCCAGGGACAGAGAAATACCCAGTGTACATGAATGTAACTCACCTTGAGCTACTACTGAAAAAGGTATGAGCAAATCCAAATAAAGCCAAATAAAATTTTGTAGACTTGTGTCCTAGCCATCTCTTCTCCAAGTTGAAGAGACAACCTTATAAGCTTTGCCTTAGCCGAGAGGAGTTCCATCTGTCACCCTTCTTTGAATCTTTGCTAATTCTTCTGTATCTCTGAGATATGGCAACCAGAACTGCATATAAAACTCAAGGTGATGTCATACCATGGCGTGATACAGAGACATTATAATAATATTTGTCTTATTTTCTTTTCCTAATAATTCCTACATTTTTTTTCTTTTTTGGCTACCACTGCACACTAAGCAGAAGATTTCAACATATTGTCCACAATGACACCTAGATCTATTTCTTGGGTGGTGACTCCCAAGGCAAAACCTAGCATCAAGTGGCTATGATTTAGATTATTCTTCCCAATGTGCACCACTTTGTATTCCACATTAAATTTATCTGCCATTTGGTTCCCTTTGCAATTTCTCAGTCTGTATGTCATTTAACAACTTTGAATATTTTTGTGTCATCTGCAAATTTAATCACCTCATTCATCGTTTCCTTTCCAGATCATTTATAAATATATTAAAAAGCACAGGTCTCAATATCAGATCCCCGGGGCACTTCATTATTCACTTTCCTCCATTGAAAGAATTGGCCTTTCAAACATACCCTCTATTTTCTATATTTTAACTAGTTCCCAATCCACATTCCTACTCCTTGGCTTTTTAATTTTCTCAGGAGTCTCATTAGGGATTCTGTCAAAAGCTTTCTGAATAATCTAGATACACTATACCAACCAGCCCACATTTCCCCACATGTTTAATTCATGTCTTCAAAAAAATGTAGCAAATTGGCGAGGCAAGATTTCCCTGGACTCTGTCCCATTAAACCATGCTTATTTAACAATATTGCCCATTCTCCCTTATCAAGTAGTAGATGTAAATAATCAACCTACCCCATCAGTGGTGTCAAATTGATTCCTTTCAGTAAAATAATCCTATAAATGAGAGGGCTATTACTCATTCCAAAAATGTGCTAAGAAATGTAAAGTAGAAGCACAGATGAAAATTATGTTATATAGTTAAGCCTAAACATGCCTTTTCCAACACTGCCTGATGGGTTTGTATCACAAGTAGTAGCAGTTCTACTTGGGTAGTGTCTGGGAGCTAAAGGCGAACCATGAAGGCATTGCTTGCCAGTGCAAAAACAAGCCAGTCTCTCTTGCCCTGCAGTGGGCTCATTTGTAATTGTATATATCTTAGGAAAAAGTAGTTTTATACTTTTAGCAAAAATCATTCCCTGGCCAGATCTATAACTTAGGCTGCATTAGGCTGAATTTGACTCTTCTCTGTAATATGGAAATGACATCTTCAATTCAACAAAGGAAAGCAAGATTATTACAGCTCCTACGATGACTCCTGCTGATTGATGCACTAGCACTAAAGATAATTCTTCAAAGAAATTCTCCTCCAGCCCTTCTGGCTACTGTCACCTAGGTATACTGTCTTAGGTAAGGAGTTTCATGAAAGAGGGAGAAAGGGAAGGGGCAGAAAACTCCCCCACTCAGGTCACTGTTCTACATACAAACTCAGTTTTTCAGTGAGCAAAGGGACTAATCCACGCTCTCCTCCAATACTGACGTTAACCATTAATTTGACTTGTTTCACATCACTTCGTTTTCTAAATCATTATATAAAAGAATACATACATTGTTTGCTAACACAAATTTCATTCACAGCATTTGGTTTTCCATATTTTCTAAACTGTACTTTGTAATGGGCAATACTGGCAATGGGCAAAATTTCCAATAGAACAATTAAAAGTGACAGGTAAGAAAGATAACAGCTATCACTCTAATCCACATAGTTCTCTGGATAAAGACAGACAGGCTGCAATTCTAAATATCAAGAAAAATATCAACTGTAATAATCAGAAAGGTAAAAACACTAAAATTTAGAACCTCTGTGGTGAAGGTTTTCCCTAAGACACGTTCATTTAACAATACACTGCACCATAATGAAATAACTTAAAATAATTTTGTAATAAAATACAACAGAAAAAAAAGAGTAAAAAAAGAATTACCTTTTCTAACTTTTTAGCCTCAATATGCCGCAGCACTTGCTCTCTCCAGTCATGCGGGACTTTATTTTTTGCTTGAGGGTTCAACAAAGAATGTTCAGAATTAACCCTTGTATTGGACTTTTTAGAGGGACTGGTCCGCGAGTAGTTAAAATCGCTAACTGACATAGTTCTCTCTGGTATTTCATTCAGAGAGGGTCGTGCACTCTGAGGCCTGGGCATGTTTGGGCCATCAATGCTATAGGCCCTTGCAGAAAGAGGTCTATGTGACCCAGACATCATCTGTTGAACTCTTCTCATTGAATGCAAATCTCTATACGTCATATAATCCCCTTCCAACATCTGGGCATGCCTTGTGGATCCAGCATCACTGAGTGTTACAGAGGCTGCAGAGGACATACTGCTTTGTCTTTGAAGAGTATTCCGATTCACCCCAGGAAGAAGCCTATCATTTGGTGGAATAGCCCACATGTCAATGTGTCTTGGTCCTATTCTTTGATGTATGCCATACGCAGAAGTGGATCCAACATTATTATGGTTGGAGAAATTCATATTCACTGTATGTTTCACATAGCTGGGACTTTCAGTGCAGTCTGACCGCAAAAGGCGCTGAGGTGCTATGTTGCTTTGTTCTACCAAGGCATTTTGCTTATGTGTCCACAGGGTGTCTTTGGCTGTGTTATTACTACTGTACTGGACATTATACTGAGGTACACCAGAGATTTGTGCACATACTGGTCCTCTCATCACATTAGCACATTCAGGGTTATGATTTGAATCAAACTTGAAAACAGTGTTCTTTGTACAAGATACTAAATCAGAAGATGATGATGATCCAGGGAACACTTGCAAAGGCTGGTCATATAAAAACGTAGCTGACTTGCTTCGAACTATATTCTGTCCTTCCACACCAGAAGATACCACTTTTGTCATAGATTTTGGCTGCTGAGGCCCATTATCACTAAGAATATCATAAATTCTCAGTGCACCCGTCTCCATGTTTGTAATGCTATGAGATTTTATTACTGAGCCTACAGTACCACCTTGAAATGGTGAAAGATCTTCAGTACTCTTTGAGATATCCTTATCACTGGATGAATCTCCATCTGATATAGCGCCTCTTGTTGGGTCAACCTTCCTCGACGTCAGTGATACCTCCTCATAATACCCATTCACTTTATTTACAGGACAGATGGGGTATTTTTTTCCATTTTCTATTAAGAAATCTGTTTCTTCCTTATTATTACTGTTTAAAAAGTCCTTTCTGGATACCAATGCTTGATTAGCTACCTTTGATATTTCTGTAAGATTTGTCTGCACTTTGTCATCACTAGTACATCTACTAACGTTCATATTGATTTGGTCCAGTTTTTTAAATGCCTCATTTGCAGTCTTCAGATCTGTGCTTTTGTCAATTAGCATTAGCCTCTCTTCAGTGCTTTCCTCAAATTCAGTCAGTCTGGTAATCTCCTTCTCTTCAGCAGTGTTTAATTTGCCATTTTGTAGAACACTATTAAAATTTTCATCTTCTTGCCTGAAACACAGGAAAATTATTTGGAACAATCATAGCACTGCTCAATTATAAAACATTTTATTAAAACCTTTTTCTTCTGCTAACCACAAAAAAAAAAAAAAAAAAGAAGAGGCAGAACAATACTATACACAGTAACAGATCTACCAGTAACTGGTCAGTCTATTTCACTTTATTGGAATACTTTAATAAGAAGAAATTAAGTCTTACCTGATAGTTGTCTTTTCATTAGTCCTTCCCACTATTCCAGAACCTGAGGGATAATTGTATCCATCAAAAAGCAGGTGGAAACAGAGAACTGAAAACTGAGCTGAGACATCTCTCTTGGTATCCAGTCCAGCTCCTGGTATTTACATAGACTAGCAGAAAGGATAAACTCAGAACATAACCACCTTAAACAACTTGCTTACCTAACACTAACCAGAAGAGCAAACACGTGGACCTCTCTCATCTCTGGACAACTTGTAGAGAACAAGAGATATGCAAGAAGCACCATGCAAGGTGACAGTCATTATTTGACTCATTACTTCGCACCAGCTAAACATTTCAGAAACCTCAAGTGGGCCTCTGGAATAGTTGTAAGGACTAATGGAAAAAAAATTAATCAGGTAAGACAATTTCTCCTTCCATTACATAGCTTCCCACTATTCCAGAACCTGTGGTATGTTTTAAGGCGGAATCCTGGCGCCACTGCCCTGAGAACTGGAGCCCCAAAACTGGTTTCTAAGCACGCCACAAAGTCCACCCTGTAGTGCTTGGCAAAGGTATGCAGTGTCAACCACATCACTGCCTTGCAAATATCTGGAGACAGTAAGGTAGTCTCTGCCCAAGATGTGGCTGTATGCCTTGGAGAATGAGCCTGCAATACAATAAGGCTCATACCCTGTAAAATCCCTTCGGAGTTCTATGTGGCTTATAAATTCAAAAGAGCTGGACAATCTCCAGGAATATATAGACATTCAAAGAAATCACTCAACCATTGTTAAACAACTTAAAAGGATGGGTCTTCAAAACTTTTCTAAAACTTTTATAGTTATCTAGTTTCCTTAAACTTAATGGCAAAGCATTCTACCATTTGGTGGCTTGATATGAGAATAACCCATTAAACACTGTTTTATATCGCACATTTTTAGGGCAAATATAAAGCAGTAACAAAGGAAGGTTTATCAGAACAATCCCCGTTTCTGTGAGCTAAGTTAACCAATTTAGACAAATATTCAGGAAGCGTGTCATGTAAAATAAAGGTCATAGTGCAGAGCTTGAAAATAATCCGAGCTCTGACTGGAAGCAAGTGAAAGTTCCTCAAAAGAGGGGAAGCTGATTCAAATCTTGAAGAGCCATAGATCAAACAAGTAGCCATGTTATATAGAATCTGTAGTTTGTTTTTTTAAACAAACCCTAAGACAACCCCACCAAAGTAGCATTACAATAATCTATGTGGGCTAGGATTAGAGATGGTACAAAAATCCTAAATGCATTAGGATTAAAATTAGCTCTAATCCTTCTTAATTTTTTTCATGATATAGAACACTTTTTTAAAAACTATTCCATTTACATGGGGTTCAAAAGATAGATGATCATCAAATATGATTCCTAGTATCTTCAACTGCATTTCCAATTTAAACTCAACACCGTTACTCAAGAGGGTTTGTTCCGTAAAATGGCGAGAAAGTTTAAATTAAAATTGAATAATGAAAACACCAAATCCTCTCTCATCAATTTCTATTCCCTTTGCTATTAAAGTATTAATAGTAGCCAAAGAATCAATAAAAGGTATTAATATAACATCTTCATAAATGTGAGCATAGAAACTGGCATGAGTAAGTTTAATTGCTAATTGTAAGATTAGCATATTAAAAACAATAGGAGAGACAAGGGATTCCTGCAGTACGCCACACTCTGAGATCTAAGAAAAATTCACCCTTTTTACTTGGATAGGATCTATTCCATAGGAAGCCTCTAAACCAATTAAAAACAGGCCCAGCTACTCCATAAAAATCCAAAAATTGTAATAAAATATTGTGATCAACCATGTCAAATGTGGCCAACATTTCAAACTGTATGACCAGAACCCTGTGTCCTATACTCAATTCCCGTCTAACATTAGCTAGAAGGGATGCTACTATAGTTTCAGTACTGAAATTACTTCTAAAGCTAGATTGAATACTGGGAAGAACTTCAAAATGTTTAAGAAACTCCATTAATTGTTTAGCAACAATACTTTCCATCAATTTAGTCAAAAGGGAAATGGAAGCTATGGGACGGTAATTAGATACACTGGAAAGGGACAGACATGGATATTTTGGAATGGGAGTAAGGACCAACACCCATTTCTTCAACAAAGGAGCCTGTTTTAAGCACATTTTCAAGGCAACAACAAATATCTTAGAAATGTTAGTGATGCAGAATAAGCTGATGTAATAGTCTCCTTCAGCCATCTAGCAATTGTGGATTTGTCTGTTTTGCGAAACTCTAATGAGGACTCTACGCACATGGAGAAGCTTCAAGGAAGAATACTAAACCTCTTCATCGTCTCTGCAAAAGAACAGAAGCTCCACAGATTGTTTGAGATGAAATGATGATACCACTTTCAGAAGAAAGGAAGAAACTGTGCGCAGACACACCCCACGCCTCCGAAAAGCAGAGAAAGGGATCCTCAACAAGAGAACCTGAAGCTCCAAAACCCTATGTGCCGATGCAACAGCCACCAAAGAACACTATCTTTAGCGTAAGATCTTTCAAGGCAGCCTTCCAGAGTGGCTCAAAAAGTGGCTTCTAAAGAGCCAAAGGACTAAATTAAGGTTCCACTCTACTACTACTATTTAGCATTTCTATAGCGCTACAAGGCATACGCAGCGCTGCACAAACATAGAAGAAAGATAGTCCCTGCTCAAAGAGCTTACAATCTAATAGACAAAAAAAAAAAAAAAAAAGGAGGCCACAATTGGCCCGCTCCCCGCAAGAATTGAATGATATCTGGGTGAACTGCAAGAGACATCTTCTGTAGTTTGAAATGTGATCCTTTTCAACACCCACCTAAAGTGGGGCCAAGGAGGGAAAACGTACACTGGATGAGTCTCCAGCCAGGATGGCAGTAGGGCATCAATCCCTATTGAGCTCAATTCTTTCCCAAGGCTGAAGAACTTGGGCACTTTGGCATTCCTTTTTGCCGCCATCAAGTCCAGAAGCAGAGAACCTCATCAGTTCACTATCAGCTGAAAACCCTGGTTGGATAGTTTCCATTCTCCGGGGTCCAAGGAGTACCTGCTGAGAAAGTTCACTCCATATTTAAGGACCTATTGATGTGAGCTGCCACCCTGGGAATCTGCAATGGGTAGAGGCGAGCCATGGCACTTCTCACTCTCAGCCCCATGTCTAGTGAGACCCATTCTGCAGTAATCGGGTCTTGAATATCTAGATGCATTGGGAAGGGCTTTAAAGGACCTCTAAGCCCACTCATGAAGATGGCACTCCTGACGCCAAAATAGGTGCAAAATAGTAGAGGTGGAAAGCACTGCCAATGCCTCAGAAATAAGAATACTGAACTCCTGTTTATAAAATAACTTCAGTACTTCTGGATCATCCCCCTCCTCAGGAGGGAGTTCTCCTTCCTCTAACGGTTCCTTAAATGATGGCTCCTCTGAATAGACAAACGTCACATCAGATAAGGAGGGAGAAGCAAAGACAGACCTCCAGGAGTGGGAAGATGAGGCTAAATGAGATCTCTTAGGAGCTGGAGGGGCAGCAGGGCAAGAATCATAAGCACCTTGAAGTAAATCCGACTGTATGTGCCTCAGCCAATAGGCCTGGTGTAAGAGTAATATAAACTCCGGAGAAAACAAAGATTGTGATGCAGCTGAATGCCCTGTTGCACCTCGAGGTTGTAAAATGGTGGCTGTGCTCTACATGTGATCAGATAGAGGCTGTTCCTCATTGCCAACTGGCCCTGACAAAATGGTGTCCATTCCCATGTTCTCCTGCATCAAACTGCACACTAGCCCTGCTGGAGAGCTCAAAGTCCCCGGCACATTTGGTTGCTGCGCCAAATCCAAAGATGTGCTACGGCCGACTGTTTCCCCCATGTCCCATGGAATTCCTGGTTTGCATGCACTTCAATACCCTGACACTGGCTGGTGGGTCACATAGCGGGAAAACCACTTAGTTGCCTCTGCGGGAGTCACCATTCTCCCCACCTGGCACAAGAACAGCATAACAGTCCCATGCGGTCATTCAGGATCCCTCCCATGCATCAACAGAACTTGCAACACTCCAAGCAGTTCAGAGTTAAACGTTAGTCACACTTTCCACTGCCAGATGCTCCCTCCTTCCCCCGTAACTCACAGTATCCACAAGTTTTACCCCAGATGAGAAAGAATCAAGACTGATACTTTGTCCTATGCTCATCAGTAAACATCTGAAGGAGGAGTAGCCTAGTGGTTAGTGCAGAAGACTTTGATCCTGAGGAACTGGGTTCAATTTCTACTGCAGTCCTTGTGACTCTGGGCAAGTCACTTAACCCTCCATTGCCCCAAGGTACAAATAAGTAGTTGTACATACCACGTAAACCACTTTAAACGTAGTTGCAAAATCCACAGAAAGGTGGTATATCAAGTCCCATTTCCCCTCCTTTTTTTTTTTTAAAGGTTGCTGTGCTGGAGGAAACAGGGGAGAGGTGAAGGAAAGGAAGAAGTAAATTGGCGGGGCACCAAAGACAGGGATCTGAAGACCTCTAGATAAGACTCTGCAGACTAAAGTTACTTGCAAAACTCAACTAGGGACCGGTTGACCAACTGCACCAGGAGCAAATCACTCAAGAGCCAGAGGCTGAAAAAATGTGTCCATCCACCTGCTGGAGATAGAAAATACTGAGGAGCTGGGCTGGATGTCCCAGCTCAGTTTTCTATCTGCACCTGCTGATTGATGGGACACAACTATCCCACAGGTTCTGGACTAGTGGGAAGCTATGTAATGGAAACACAAATAACAAAACACCACTGACAATGAAAGAAGTTTTTCTAGAATGGCTATGTTTAAGTTGGTATCACTGGTATGTTATCAACTGCGACACTAACCCAAAGTAGGAATTCAACATTTGAAGCCATTATGATGTCAATGCATAAACCAGGTGACTCATGAAGGGCACGCATGAGAGTTCTATTGGCAGAATAAATGTTCCTTCCAAATGTGACTCTGAATAGATTTTCTAAAGACAAAAGCATGAAATCTGTACAGCTGCTGCATATGTTTAATAACTTGCTGTCAGACAAACATCTTGACAGACACAAAATTCAAAGAGGCTAATGCATACTGAACCGCTGCCCTGTATAAAGTGCTGGCAACACTTAGGGGTCAGCATTCTGTCATGGTAATTATTTTAAAAATGCCTGCTGCAGTGTTAAAAACCCCTCCCACATATATTCAGTGGTGCTGAATACACAGAGAACGCTATACATACAGTGATATTTGACCATTATATGCACAGCTGGGCAGCTTAATTTAGGACAGCTATTTTTCTGACCCTTATTAAACCACTTAGCTATATGGACAGCGGCTGACTTTTGCTGCTATGTGCACAACTAAAATGGAATGCCCTCACTGTACCCCAGTTCTATCCAAATAGTGCTGGAGCATTTAAGGGAATTGTTGGCAGCACTATCAAGAGTCTCTCAGAAAATTCACGTATAGGGGACTTCTATGTTTTGTGGCCATCGCAAAACGCATATATTGATTTGCTAGACTTTGTGTAATAGCTAAACGATCAATGAAATATATCTTTACTATGATTAAGTTCTATTACAAATAAATGTGATTAGTTTACATAAAATGAACTGTAATATGTTTATTCATCATTTTGATATACTTCTGTGAAAGCAATATAACAAAGCAGTCTACAATCAAAAATAAAGGAAAAGAGAGGACATAGATTGTAGGCAGTGAGTAAAAAGACATTCTATGCACCTCCTAATTTATAAATGCACACAAAGACAAAATATGATGGCCAGTCATAAGGTCCATCTACTGCTCAATTTCTTTTCCAGTTGCACTGGAACTGCTGTGACCCTCTTGCTGGTAATTAAGGTACATCAAGAATGGGTTTCATGGTTCTTTATGTTTATTTAAGTATTGTTATATTAAAGATGTACACAGACCTTATTTGGGAATTCAGAGCAATATTTGTTTCTTTCTCTGGTGAACACAGTAAAGCATCTTGGCTGCTGTCAGTATTTAATGAAACAGAGTCTGACATCCGGGATGGTGAGGAACAGTTGCTGTTGTTTTGATTGCTGTTAGTGACATCTGATAATGAATCTGTATCTCTAGTATCATCTGGAATATAATTTGTTAGTCTAGTTAATAAATATATTCTACCAACATGTTCATATACAGTTTAGACTATTAAATATGAAAATGTATTAGTAATTTCCAAAAAAATAATCCATAGAATGAAAACTTTTAGGTAAAATAGATTTCAAATTGTGTAAAAAATGGACGGGAAATCCAGCTGTGGTCTGTTTATAACCTGGGTTGATCCTTCTGGGTTTCAGTCAATTTACTTTGAACATACTGGCAGAGTCCAGGCATCTGACAGCTCTCAGACAATTCTGACTGAGGTATAACAGAAAAGGGGTCAACCCTCATGTTGCCTGATTCATACCTACCTCATTCGACCACTATATAACATTGTACTTGTTATCAACCGACTTGGCGAATGCCTTTATGGTACTATGTAAGCCACATTGAGCCTGCAAATAGGTGGGAAAATGCGAGATACAAATGTAACAAATAAAAATATTCAGCATAACTAATTGGACAGTGCCACTGAATATCAGGTCTGACCACCTCAGCTTTATCTGAGCAGTGCCAGAGCAGTCTTGGAGAGGAGCAAAGACAGACCAGGAAGTTACCCAGGAAGTACTGAATATTCAGCACTGCTGCTCAAATCACTATCCAGGCAAGCTGGCATGAATAAAATGAATGTCCTGATTTGCTCAGCAAGTTATCTGTGTAACAACACAGAATACTAGTTATACTCAGATAACTTCCAATTGCCACCAATGAACCACATATTCATCGCTGCTGTCTGGGTATAGCCTGGTGGTGTACATCTAGTTCTAAATTAGTCCAAGATTGTATCCTCCTGACAAGTCTGGAAGTTCATCTGAATTCGTTCACTTATCCTTGAATAAAGAACTTGTAACAAAAACTGGCTGTTTAGAAATCAGCTTCGTTCTACACAAAACTGAGGTAATAAAATAAGCTTGGATATAACTGTCACTTTACAAGCTATGCTAGCTACCATAAATCAGCTTCTTGTGACCCTGGTTAAGTCACTTAGCTCTCCACTGCCCCAGGTACAAACAAACTGTGAGTCCAGTAGGGACAGAAAAAGTACTACATACAGTATATACAAATCGCTTTGGTTGTACCCACAGAAAGGTGGTATATCAAATCCATTATCCTTTACCTTTTACAAGTCTGAAAACTATTTTTTTACAACCAGTTATAGCAATAAAAATGGACATGATAAAATATGAATTCATTTAGAGGAATATTTTCAAAGCACTTATACCTATGGAACTTTGTAAGTCTAAGTGCTTTGAAAATGAGCCCCCTCAGTCTCTCCAATAAGGCCTTGTCCTCCCTGAGTGCTCCTTTTACTCCTTGATGATCTAACAGTACCACTGATTCTCTCAAAAGCTTTTCCTGCTTCTGATATGCCTGAAAAAGTTATTACTACAAGTTGCCTCTACAGCAAGTTTCTTTTCAAATTCTCTTTCAATCCTCCTTATTAATGCCTTGCACCTAACTTGCCAGTACTTACGTAGCAATTGGGGAGTAATTTCAACAAAGCATACATGACCAAAGTAAACCTGTACTCTTAACACATATTCCGAAGAGAGGAAACAGCAAAATTACATTCCTACATACTATCCAAAAGCCAAATTAGTCAATTTCACTTTTTCTACAAACTTTCTATATAGAGATGAACTTTACTGAAATGTTTTCAGAGAACTGAAAGGGAATTTAAAAATAACTAATGAAGTAAAAAGGTACATAAGTACTGCCATACTGGGAAAGACCAAAGGTCCATCAAGCCCAGCATCCTGTTTCCAACAGTGGACAATCCAGGTCACAAATACCTGGCAAGATCCCAAAAAAGTACAACACATTTTATACTGCTTATGCCAGAAATAGTGGATTTTACCCAAGTACATTTAATAATGGTCTATGGACTTTTCCTTTAGGAAGCTGTCCAAACCTTTTTTAAACTCCGCTAAGCTAACCGCCTTTACCACATTCTCTGGCAACAAATTCCAGAATTTAATTACATGCTGAGTGAAGAAAGATTTTCTCCGATTCGTTTTAAATTTACTTTGAATAAAGATTATATTCAAACAAGAGCAAAATCCTCCTAATCTTGCAAATTAAAATGAAGAAATATGAAGGATGAG
This sequence comes from Microcaecilia unicolor, assembly GCF_901765095.1. Lineage (NCBI taxonomy): Eukaryota > Metazoa > Chordata > Amphibia > Gymnophiona > Siphonopidae > Microcaecilia > Microcaecilia unicolor. Next base: position 109,631,560 of record NC_044032.1, on the reverse strand, counting down.
AATCAAATGTAAAGAGCATACTTCATTACATAAGTCCAAGTATAAAATACAGGTGTCTGTGTCCAAAATACACTAATTAATAGTGGGACATATGATTTGCTCTTTGATCAACTATCAATTCTTTTATTAATCTAAGTAAAACTAAGCTGTGACAAAGTCACACTACTAAACTTTTTTCACTCACAGGCAAAAACCTTCCAAAATAGTGGCAAAAATGCGTGTCAAAATAACAGCTATTATCACAGTGCTCAAAATTTTTTTTATATTTACAAGCACTTATCTTATAGCAGAAAGCTGCTGCTGGTGAATGTCAAAAACTGATGCCTTGCCCCCGGGCCAAAGGTGGCCAGCGTTTCATTACAACTGCGTCAGGGTCCAGATGGCATGTAATTTTAGTCAAAATGCATTTATGGTTTATGACCTGTTGAATGCATTTTGACTAAAATTACTTGCCATCTGGACCCTGACACAGTTTTAACAAAACGCTGGCCACCGTTGGCCCAGGGACAAGGCATCAGTTTATGACATTCACAAGAAGCTGCATTCTGCTATAAGTGCCTGTATATACAAAACAAATTTTGAGCACTGTGATAATAGCTGTTATTTTGACATGCTTTTTTGCCACTATTTTGGAAGGTTCTGTCTATAATTTTAGCTATCCTATATAATAAAACACACCTCCAACATTCTGAAGCCGAGAAAGTGAAGCCTTGAAGCCTTGAAGCATTCCTGCAACGTTCCGGAACTACGTGTCGTCGATTGAGGAGATGGAGCCTTACAGCGCACAAATGCTTCAAGGCTTGAAGGCTTCACTTTCTCACACACACACACTCACTCTCTCACATACACTCTTCTCACACACTCTCTCTCTCTCTGACACAAACACACACACTCCGTCTGTCTCTCTCTCACTCATTCTCTCTCACATACACACTCCATCTCTCACCCACACACTCTCTCTCAAACATACACAGTCCGAGGAAAGGGGGGCATGGAACACGCTGGGGAGGAAAGGGAAGGGGGCATGGAACTCGGAGGGAAGGGGGGGCCAAGAACTTGGAGGAGAGAGAGGGAGAGGAGGGGAGAGGAGAGGGAGGGGGGCCTGCACCTCGGACGGAAGGGGGACCTGGAACTCGGAGGGGAGGAGAGGGAGGGAGGAAGGGAGGGAAGGAGGGAGTCATGGAACTCGGAGCCCCACACACTCACTGTCTCTCACATACACTCTCTCTCACACACACACACACTCATCTCTCTCTCACACAATCTCTCTCTCTGACACAAACACACACACACTCTGTCTCTCTCTGACACAAACACACACAAACTTTGTCTCTCTCACTCATTCTCTCTCTCACTCACATACACACTCCATCTCTCACACACACACTTTCTCTCTCACACACTCTCTCTCTCAAACATACACACTCTGAGGAAAACCTTGCTAGCACCCGTTTCATTTGTGTCAGAAACGAGCCTGTTTTACTAGTAAGCTATAAAGTTTTACTTCAGGTCTACTGCATTACTTCCCATCCCCCATCTCTCTTTTCCTATCAGCCACATGAAGGAATTTCTGGCTGGTCATATGCTCTGATGGTGAAAATGTTGCTAAGGCAACTCAGAGTATATCCTGTTATAAAAGTGATTTAACTGAGAAAAGGTATGGCAAGGACCAATTGCAAGCCTCCAGCACATATGAAAGTCCCAATTACAAGTCTCCAGCCCATATGCAACATCTATGATTGGTCCAGGGTAGGAGAGGTGAATGCTCACCACAGCCTATAAAACCACACTGCAGACAAAGGAACTCTGAAATAGTCAGGATGGCAGGAGAGTTTCATGTCCTTGCCACAGCCTATTTCCAGGGGGGGGGGGGTACTCTTCCCCCCCCCCCTTATAGAAACTAATTCTCTATATCTAAGAATCTTTCTTTCATTCTTTCTCTGCTTTCTCTCTGTTCTGTGACCTTTGTATGAGGAACATACTCCACTTCCTTCTTTTTCTCTTCTTTATATAAGTAGTCTAATTACTTATAATTACCAGAGGTACTTATGTTAGATTTTGTAAGCTTTGTTATAACTTTACAACTGATGTCTGATGCTGTGATAGTGGGTGAGTAATTAAAAAGACTTAATTCTCTCTAATTCCTGTACAATCTTTTCTATAATATATTTTATAAAATTTCATAAGTTGTTTTAGCGAATAACAAACCAAAATGTGCAGCCTAGTACAGTTCTTGCCTAAAATGAAGATCTACTCAGATCGCTATCGCTCTTTAAACCTTGTTGGTTTTGAGTATCTTTGAGGCTTTTCCTTCCTTTTATCTTTATCATTAGCAATAATCGAGTGTTTCATAGCATTATTTGTGGATTATTTTTGAGTCACATCTTTTTAGCACTGGTAATTCCAACCCTTTTTCTGTTATTATAATTGATTCTATTTATACATATATAAATTACAAAATCCCATTTTATACATTCTATTTCTACATATAAAATTTCACCACTGATACTGCTTTTCCTTTGAGTATGTTTCTTTAAAAGATACGAGGCAGCTATTATTTTATAAAGACTTCACATGCATTGAGCCTTTTATAAATCATTAGTGTAGTTTTAAGCAGGGCTAAGGAGTCAGTATACCAAATCTTCCACTCATTTTGTTTTACATTCCAATTCCTACTATGTATAGTATCATACACCTGCTATGTATAGTATAGTAAATTTAAGAAAGATTTAATTACAGAAACACAGGATATTTCTTTATTTACAAAATTAGGACTAATAGACCACAAAATATATTCATTTGAAGTCTGAACAAAGAACCTGAACAAAAACATAAGTATGAAATACATTTACCATATATCATGTTTTAAGTTTTTATTTTGAAGAATGGATTTAGAATTGGCACAGTTTTCCCAACTCAGACTCAACCCAAAATTGCTTCTAATTCCAACTCCATGACTCGGTCTTGTAGGGATATTTCCCTGATCTCACCTTGCTGGTCTTAGCCTGTACCATCCTAATACATCAAGATGGAGTCTGCAACCTATGACCTGTACATCAGTGTGTCAGCAAATTCAGCTTTCTGCTTGTGGAAAATCACTGGCAGTCATGTAACATCCAAGGACATGCTGTGGGCAACCAACCCCCCCTCTATCTCCCTTCGCAGCTGAAAAGGGAGTGAGATATGGCTCCAAAAAGCCTGTTCTGAGACTGAAATGCATACCAAAAAGTAACAGTTTCAAGGTCACGAACAACGGCTGTTTCTTGCTCATGGAATAAGCTGGACAAGATCAGGATTGGTTCCTTCTGGTCACCTGAGAAAAAGGGACTAAGAAAGCGGGAACAAGAAGAAGTTAGTTAGTGGGGCATCCATCGAAGAAGTTGGAGCTGGCAAGAAGACGAGAGAGACCTGATGAGGTCCACAACCTTGTGAACTGCCTATCTGGAGAAAGTACCGATTGGTTCAGCTGTACCTGCCTGGAGTGACTGTGACCCTGCTTGCTGCGGAGACCCCGCACTATTTCTGAGACCAGACTCGCTGGGGAAGACAGCTTGAGTCTGAGAAGGAATCTACCCTTTATCTCATCCTAACTGCCGGGGAGACAGCTTGGTGAGACCCAGAGATTTATTTCCTATAGTCTGGGATTAGTGATTGGTGGTTGTCTCAGCCAAGACAGGTTACCTCGTGACTCATGGTGGGAAGATTGCTGCTAATAACTGTATTTACCTCAGAAACATAGTTTCAGTATTACAAATCAGGTTGTGTAATTTACCTAGTAACCCAGTAAGAATCAGAGTGTATAGTTAGTGACAATATATTTTTGTAGTTCTCTTATCAGCAAGTTCTATATATTTGTATTTTGCTAAGCCTTGCTACAGAGTTTTCTATTTTGTATATCTTCTATATCTGTATTAAAAGTTAATATATGTATCAGCTGGCTTTAGTAGTTTCTCTCTCGGAAGTATTGGATTGGTGCCAATCCAGGTTCTATTCATCCCTAGACAGAGATCAGAGTATTTTGCTTGCAAATTAATTCTGTAATTGGAACCTGGGCATAAATGAAACTGGTGGGAGGTGTTTTCCTATAAATATCATTTATGACTACCTACAGTCTCCAAAGTCGTAGTTAGAGCCTTAGACATCCGTTTTCCAACTAAATGGCTTATCAAAAGTTATCCTCTACAATTTCATGTTAACCTACCTCATGCTTTATTACAAATGACTGAGCAGCATACAGGTTGTAAATTCTGAAAGTTCCAGGGAAAAGCAAATAGGTTTGTATGAGGATGTAATTGATAAGAGAGGGGAAGGGGGCTGATTGAGAAACACTATTTTAAAGTACCTGGTACGTCAGCACGGGGGACTGAGGCTAATAATCACAAAATTACAGCAAGACCTATACACCATCACTGATCCTGCTACAATCCTCAACCTCTTTCCTTATTTATTTATTTTATTAGGATTTATTTACCGCCTTTTTAAAGGAATTCACTCAAGGCAGTGTACAGCAAGAATAAGTCAAACGTAAGCAACAGACAGCAGTAAAAATATTCAAACAACAATACTAAGTATGGCATAGTATGCTACATTATAATGCCAACACAATACCCAATAAAACATTCTAATAGACAGCATAGGGTATAAACAAAGATGGAACATATAGAGTAAAAGGAGTAAGAAAATAAGGGACTAAAGAGTTGCAAATGTGTTTAGAAAGGTGATTGAAAACACCACAAAAAGTGGAAAGAACATAAAAGCCCCACGGAAAGAAACTGAGCCAATAAACCAGGAGTTGGAACTGGATCAGGCCCTTCAAAAACAGACTCAGGACTCCCAATACAAAAATGAAGCTGTTTAAGTTTATTTAAAATGACTCGACACTGTACCATGTTTCGGCACATACGTGCCTGCCTCAGAAGTCTGTACAAATGTAAACAAATATATAAAAGAATAAATAAATAAATGATCTAAAAATAATGTAAAGATGAAATACAACAATGATATAAAAGAAATATAATCAAATAGGAATAGATAATCAAACATAATAAAAACAGAATGCAAATGAAGATTAATTTTCAAAGGTTGTAAAACATCATAGGTCTCTAAAATACAGAAAAACTAACTAACATTTCTAAAGCGCTACTAGGGTTACGCAGCGCTGTACAATTTAAACATAGAAGGACAGTCCCTGCTCAAAGAGCTTACAATCTAAAAGGATTAATTTTCAAAGGTTGTAAAACATCATAGGTCTCTGAGACACAGAAAAAACAAATCTCTCTATATAAAAGGCAAAACCAACGTTCTATGAAGCCTCCAGCCGGAAGTGTGAAGGGGGTGAGATATCCGGTTTCCCTATGAGTGTCTGCCCCACCCTCTCTGTAACACAGTCAGTGAAGGAAAACAGCAGAGCACGAAATCAAATCGCTGGCTCTGTAACAGTGAAGGACTCAGAGGGGGGAGGGGAGAGAGGCCAGAGGGCAGGGACACACACACTCCCACATGCACACAGAAGAAAACATTGCTAGCCCCCGTTTCATTTGCATCAGAAATGGGGCTTTTTTACTAGTATGTATATAATTTAAAAAAACAAACAAACCTTGATGCATATATTTAACAATCACATCTATCCTTGGTAATACGTCTTGTAAAATAAAAATGAGCTGGTCTAAAAGGAGAAAGGAAAAAGCCTTATTTTCTTGATACATGATGTGATGTGGTATAGAATGTGGGTGTGAAATAGAGAGTTGCACGGGAGCAGGGACAGTGGGATTCCTGCGGATACCATGGGAATCCCGTGGGGATCCCCTCCATGTCTGTGGGGATCCCGTGGGGATGGATCTGGGTCCGTGGAGATGGACCTAGATCCTGCGGGATCCCTGCGGTAGTGCCTTCCCTCCTCCGAGTGCAGGGTGCCCTCCCAGAACACGCTATACGCCAGGAGGGCACCCAGGATCAGAGGGGAGGTGGTTGGATGGAGTCAGGAAGGTAAAAGGGTGAGTACACTCAAAGCAAGCGAACCTATAAGTTGCTGCATCCACATTGTTATTCTTTATTGTTGGTGGAATTTTTATTTAATCTCTCTTACATTTTCAAACATGCCTGCTTATGTAGCATACGGATGTACACAGAGGAAGTATAATGATGAAATAACTTTTCATAGGTAGAGTAGTAATTTGTTATAAATTGTAAATCAGTGTGTTATTTGGAGGGGATGGTTATAAGGACACTCTAGCATGTGTTATATTTGTGCAGAGATTTTTTTTCTCCTGGTAAAGGGCCACTAAAACAGACAACATGTTATGAGAATCAGGTGTTCAACATTCAGAGTTTCTATTTGCTTATTTATGACATATAAATCCCACATTAAACATGAATTAAGTTGAAACCTGGGAGCATTTAAAATCTTTTTTTTCCCCCCCCTGTGCCTACATCTAAAGAAAGAGATGGCATGTGGGAACTTGCTCCTTTTGGTTTGTGAATTGCAGTGGTATATTATAAAAATCCCCTTGCCTTTTTTATCACTACTTTTTACAGAAAAGTATTGAATAATTAGAGAAGGGCTTCCTTCATGCAGAAGTTTTGTCCAGCATCAGTCAATGTGCCAACATTGTCCAGTTCAGAACACTATCATAAGTCAAGTTCATATAAAGTTGATTATGTTCAGCAGAAAATAAATCTGTTGCCTCAGGCTGCTTGCTATGTGAATATTCAATCAAGTATTACATATCAAGGGCATTTGCTTTAAACTTTGTTTTAACTCATTTATCCAGTCCTTACATGTACATGGTTTTGCTTTTTAATCCCAAAGGTGAATCTTAAGGGTGGTTGAACAATTAGGTATAAACTGTGTTGTTTCTACTTTACTTGTTTTGGAATTTGGACTGCTTTGGGTTCTGTGCTGATCTGTACATCTGCTGTCTTAGCAGAGTATGGAAGAAAATGATTTACATTACTTTTACTAGTATATTTACTTCTTACAGAATCTGGCTTTCTTTTTTTTTTTGGGGGGGGGGGGGGGGGGGGGTTAAGGTGAGTGTGGCATGGCAAGGGCTTCATGGGCCGGGAGATGGGATAGAGATTACTTGCGACAGGGACAGGCTAGATTCCCCACGGGGATGGGTTGGATTTCTATCCCCGTGCAACTCTAGTGTGAAATGAAAATGCAAGTGCTCTAAACAATGTGTAAATGTGCCATGCCATTACTGTGAAAAGCCAGATAATGTGTGTGATAAAGTATGGTGATACGATATGAATAATGAAAATGCTTTTGCTATAATAAAGGGAGACTATTAAAGTATGAATATGAAGTGGATCAGTCAATACAAAAAAAAACCCCATTGCTATATGGTGTCAACTAAATCACAAATATAGGATAGTTCATTGTGTATGTATGAGGAAGAATGAAAAGCCATCCTGTAAACAGTGATATTATATAGATTGCACTGTGAAAATCAATTCTGAAATGGTGCAAGTAAAGAATGCCGAGTGATTCACTACGTATATATGCTAAAAAACAGAGAGCTATTGGACATAAAATATATAATTGAAGAGGTCGCTTACCCGCTGCAGAAAAGGAAATGCTAAGTGCTAATGTATCAATTAGATATGTATAAAGGAAATAGGGTTGGTGAGAGTTCGCCAAGGAGGAGGAACTCCGAGATCCCACGGGGAAACAACAGCAGAAACAGAGAAGTGGGAAACAGACCAGCCTAACCAGAGACAAACAAGGAGACTTCAGTCGATTGTGGACAATTTATTGGAGAAGACTTGACCCAGTACCGTGTTTCAGGAGTCTTACAATAAAATGCAACAACATCAAATAGTCAATAACTGTAGATTCAAGAAAATAGAACAATGTGGTCTTTAAAAAGACCTTTACGTAGAAAATACGTAGGTTCAAAATTGAGCTGACGTAGCTTCAAACAGAAAAGGAAATAGGGTAACATGAAACGCCAATTAACACATGAGCCAGTGTGCATGTGGACTAAAACACTGAATTGAAATAACATTTTCTGAACGCACTGTGAAAAAAATATGACTTACAGGAGCATATACTGAAAAGCAAATGTACACTGGTGAGAATGTTAGTCGTGAAATTGCTTAAAGCCTAAACATATTGAAAATACCGTTAGTGAGGGGAAAGTACGAAAAGCTGATAAAATAGCACCGTAATGCTGCAAGAAGTGCAAGTGGTGAAAAAAGTGCTGCAAGTCTTACCTTTAGAAAGACAGTTGATGAAAAAAGTACGGCATGTGAAGTATCACTGTATTGCTGAAAAAAAGGTACTGCATTCTAAAGGGAGCTTTTAAAGAGGTAAAAAGACACCAAAAAACAATGTATGCATGTCAGTAAAAAGATGGAAAAGGGCACAGAGGTGAGAAGTAGACTGCACACAAGTGGGAAAACACATTAAGGGTAGGATGTTCCGGTCCATGATAAAACGATGAAAATATTTAATAATATATAATTTCAAAACATATTGGTGCGTGCTCAAAAGATGGAAACATTTACAAACATATTTTAAAATATTAAAAATATATAGACGATTATTTGCAGTGGATATGTCAAACACCGTAAAACTGTAAAATAAAAACTGTGGAATAAAACCAAGCTGTGCATAAAACTATAAACCACTGCTTGGAAATAATTCAAAGAAAGAAAAATGAAAAATAAAAAGTAAAAAACAACAACGTGAGGAAGATGCCTAATGTATGTCTAAAAAAACTAGTAGTAAGATGACAAGGGACTGAAAAAACAAATTCGAAACATCTCCACAAGAGGGCGTGACTATGAATGAAATGAATGCAGTCGTTTCTACTAAATAGGTATATCTTATGAAGGTGAAGATGTATATACGTCTTTATGGGAGCGAAAGTATGTGATATCATTCTAAAAATACGTGAATTGTAGAATGATAATACGTAATGGACAACCAAATAAAAACTGGTGACAACAGAATGAAAACAGTGCAAAACGTCTCCACTGGAGGACGTGAATGTAAATGAAATGAATGCAATCAAGTAAATATTGTAAAGACAGTCTTTTATACATCTTTATGAGAGTGAAGTATGTGATATTATTCTAAATATTTGTGAATACTAAAGATTTTTATTATGTTTCATTATCTATTCCTATTTGATTATATTCCTTTTATATCATTGTTGTATTTCATCTTCACATTATTTTTAAATAATTTTCTCAGGAGCCTATCATGAAGAACTTTGTCAAAAGCGTTCTGAAAATCTAGAATCAACTGGCTCGCCATTTTCATTTATTTAATTATTCTTTTATAAATCTGTTTACATTTGTATAGACTCCAGCGGCAGGCACATATGTGCTGAAATATGGTACCATGTCGAGTAATTTTAAATAAACCTTAAATAAACAGCTTCATTTAGAAAGGTGCTTGAACATTATCTTGGCTAGGGTAGGAGTGGATAAACATGTCCTGTTATAATATGTGAAGCTGGGGTCATTTACTTCTTCTGTTAAGGCCTGGTTGAAGTGCCAAGCTTTCAGTCAAGCTATGACTGTCTTGAAGATAGATACTACTGCTCAAAGGTTTCAAGCTTGTACTAGTTCATTCTTTCTGTGTCCTTTACCACATGCCCAATGTATGCACAAATTTCTTTCCATGTAAATGCAGTTAAGACATCATAGTACATATGCACAACTCATTTATTACGGATTCAAGGAACTGGATCCTCTGTGTGACAGATTGTCACTTGGCTATGAGTGTACTAAATTAAAATAAACTTACATATCTGTATAAGAAGAGTATGAGGATCACAGGAGAATCAATGGCACTGTATGATTCTTGCTATATTTTTGGAATTTTAGCCTCAATCCCCAGGAAAACATCCTAGCTAATTTAGCCCCCTTCCTGAACAATCACATCCACCTGCAAACTTGTCCAACTACCAATATTTTAAAAAGTTTGCAGGTAAGTAAATCTAAGAGGTACTTTCCACTTAAGATAGATCTTTAAGAAATCATTGAATTAAAATGTATATGAAAAATATTCAAATGGACAAGAGACAGGGTTGAAGCCTTGATGATTGGCACTACTATTCAGAAATTTCAAACTCCTCTCTGTGTAATTTAAATTAAATTGTGATTTATTCCCAAAAGATAATTTTTTTCTCATGTATCGTCACACATTGTTTCTTCCAGAGAGAATTTGGAAGTCAACAAAACACAGCATGTGTTGACAGATAAAGACCATATGACTTATCCAGTTCACCTAACCATCCATCTATTATCTCTTCCTCTCTCTTAGAGATCCTGTGCGTTTGTCCCATGCTTTCTTGAATTTAGATATAGTCCTCATCTCCACCACCCCAATCATGAATCAGTAACCCTTTCTGTAAAGAAGTATTTCCTTAGATTACTCCTGCATCTATCCTCTTTCACTTCATCTTACTCCCCCTTCATTTGAGAGCTTCCTTTCAATTGAAAAAACTTGCCTCCTGTGCATTTATGCTACGTAGGTATTCAAACATCTCTATATCTCCCCTTTCTTCACTTATTAAATATCTTCAAGTCTGCCCCCATATGCTTTATGGCAAAAACCACTAACCATTTTAGTAGCCATCCTCTGGACTGACTCCATCTTGTTTATTAACAAAGGTAGAAAGAAGAGCAAACGATAGCCAGCATGGTTAAAAGGTGACGTGAAAGAGGTAATTAGAGCCAAAAGACCATTCTTCAAAGAATGAAAAAAGGATCAGAATGAAGAAAATAAGAAGCAACATAAGAACTGATGTACTTTTTCAGGTATATCAGGAGCAGAATGCCTGTGAGGGAATCCATAGGACAGTTGGATCAGGAAGGAGCAAAAGGGGGGCTCAGGGAGGACAAGGTCACAGCAGAGAGATTTAATGAATTCTTTGCTTCAGTTTTTACAGACTATGTAAGAGATCTACCTGTACCAGAAATGGTTTTCAAGGGTGACAATGCAGAGGACCTACAAGGAATCTCAGTGAAAAGAGGAAGACTAACTGTGCCAAATCAACAAGTTAAAGTGTGCTAAATCACCTGGACTGGATGGTAAACACCCCAGGGTACTGAAAGAACTCAAACATGAAATTGCTCATCTGCTTTACGTGATCTGTAACCTATAAAAAATCATCCATAGTACCTAAAGATTGGAGGGCGACCAATGTAATGCCAATTTTTAAAAAGGGTTCCAGGGGTGATCTGGGAAATTACAGATCGGTAAGCCAGATTTCACTGCCAGGAAAAATAGTGGAAACTATAATAAAGAATAAAATTACAGAACACGAAGACAAACATGGCTTAATGGGACAAAGTCAGCATGGGTTCAGCCAAGGGAAGTCTTGCCTAGCCAATTTGCTTTACTTCTTTGAAGACGTGAATAAACATGCGGAAAATGGCGAGCCAGTTGATTCTTGATTTTCAGAAAGTTTTTGACAAAGTTCTTCATGAGAGACTCCTGAAAAAATTAAAAAGTCATGGGATAGGAGGCAACATCCTTCTGTGGATTAGGAACTGGTTATTGGACAGAAAACACAGGATTGGTTTAAACCATTTTTCTCAATGGAGGAGAGTGAATAGTGGAGTGCCACAGGGATCTGTACTGGGACCGATGCTGTTTAACATATTTATAAATGATCTGGAAACTGAACGACTATAGCGAGGTGATTAAATTTGCAGATGACACAAATCTATTCAAAGTTCTCAAAACACATGTGGATTGTGAAAAATTGCAGGAAGACCTTAGGAAACTGGAAGACTGGGCATCCAAATGGCAGATGAAATTTAATGTGGACAGATGCGAAGTGATGCACATTGGGAAGAATAATCTTAATCAGTTACCTGATGCTAGGATCCACTTTAGGAGTCAGCACTCAAGATAAAGATATAGGTGTCGTTGTAGACAATATGCTGATATCTTTTACCCAGTGTGCAGTGGCACCCAAAAAAGCTTCAGCTTGGAAAAGAGACCGATGAGGGGGGGATACGATTTTGGTCTACAAAATCCTGAGTTGTATAGAATGAGTAAAATTGAGTTGATTTTTCACTCAAGAAGTACAAAGACCAAGGGACACTCAATTAAATTACATGGAAATACTTTTAAAACAAATAGGAGGAAATATTTTTTCACTCAACGAATAGTTAAGCTCTAGAACTCGCTGCCGAAGGATGTGATAACAGCTGTTAGCGTATTTGGGTTTAATAAGGTTTGGACAAGTTCCTGCAGGGAAAGTCCATAGTCTGATATTGAGATGGACATGGGGGGAAGCATGGAATATTGCTAATAACTGGGTTTCTGCCAGGTGACATGGATTGAGCACTGTTGGAGGCAGGATATTGGGCTAGATGGACCATTGGTCTGACCCAGTATGGATATTCTTATGTTCTTATATTAAAGGCAGGGGCGTGCTGGTAAATTTTTAACAACAGGCTCTTTCTCTGGACGTAGCCAGCTCTGCAGTTGGAAGGGCCAGGGGTGGCTGGGGGGGCAACACTTGCCTCTCTTTCCTCCCTCCCTTCGAGCGGGCACGCTAGGCATACCTTTGCTGGCAGCCACCACTCCCAACGTCTTGCTCTGAGCAGCATGCTGGAACTTCTCTCACATGCTCGAGAAGTCCCAGCCTGCTGCCTAGAGCTGGAAACAAGGAGTGGAGAGCAGCAGTAGTCTATTTACTTGGCTGGCAGGGCTCAGCATCCCCACCAGCAAAGTAAAAGATAATTCAACAGGGGGCCCAAGCCCACATTTTGGGAGCCAGTTGTTAAAGTAGCCATGGAGGGCCCTACTTTAACAACCGGCTCCCAAAATTCTTAAAAACTTAACAACTGGCTCTTGCGAGCCTGTGAGAGCCTGCTCCAGCACACCACTGATTAAAGGTACAGTCTCCAGAATTGTACACAGCACTTTAAATGGGGTCTCACCAGTGACTTATACAGAGGAACTATCACCTCCTTTTCCCTGCTGGCCATTTTTCTCTATATGCACCTCCCAGGAGAATGCCTCTGCTGCCAAGCAAGTGGGAGGATCTCCTAAGGGTCACTATGGTGCTAGGAGCTGGAAAAACTGGCCAGGTGTGTGGAGATGGGAAGAGCCCAGGCTTAGGAGGCAGGGCGAGATGATAAATAAAAGGGACTGTTTGGTGGAAAGGTGTCTTTGGTTGCCCAACCCCCACTCAAGACCCTGAGTACTGAGGGGAAGTCCCAGAGCTTAACAGGTGGACTCTGTTGTGGCTGGCTGATGAAACCTCTGCCAGAAGGAAGGGGGGGGGGGGGTCTATGCTCTGTTCCCCAGCATGGGAGACTGTGAGAAGGAAGAAGTGCCTGGTGGGTAAGGACACCCCAGGTGGGAGGGAAGTGGGCGAACAGGAGCCCCATCCCCGGCAGGACTTTTGCCAGTTGCCCAGAGGACCCCTAATCTGGGACAGGCCAGACTTATATTGGACATTAACCGGATGTGACTTTGGCTTTTTAAGCACTAGAACTGTAATTATGAGGCTTGTTCCATAAACTTTTATTTGGTTTGAGTTAACCCAGTAATGGAAAAGTTTGAAATTTACCTATTGTGACTGCTGGGAATACCCTTTGGCCTACCAGAGATTTTCTTTTGCCCTGGCTTGTGCCCAGTTCACCAGATCTGAACCCGTTTTATGAATCTTGGACCCAGATGCCTAACCTGAGGAATTTAGCGGGCATCCAAAACTGTGGAGTGAGACCAAGCATCCTTCTGGCTTTTACCATCCCCGTTTCTGTTTAGCCACCTTAAGATCATCTGATATGATCATCCACAAGTCTCGCTTTTCTTTCGTGCACAGAAGTATTTCACCCTTGTACTGTACTGCTAAGTTTTTTTAAGCCAAATCCAAGAACCTGCATTTTTTAGCATCATATCTTAGCTGCCAAATGAAAAAAGGCAAATTGCATTCTTAACAAATTAACTATAACAAAACATTTTTAAAGTCTGTACTGTTGTCTAACCTTTTTTGTTATTACTGAGTGCTACCACTTTTGGTTGATGAATTGAGGTCTCTATCAGAGGTGGCCGCATTTCTGCCATTTTCATTTCTTCATCAGAAGAGAGTTCTTCAGAAGCCTATAAAAAGCAAAGCAAAAAAGCCACTCTTATGCTTTATGGTTGCATAAACATGATCAAAAACAGACAATTTACTGCCAAAGACCACAAAGGAAGTTCTGTAAATCATACACTGTTCCAACTACAGGCAAGTACTTTTGCATCATGTGCCTGAGAGTATTTGTATAAATTTTACTAATATGGAAACAATAATCCTGCACTCAAAAGGTTCAAAGGTTAGAGAGAGAAACATTTAAAAAATCCCACAAGTAACACAGTAAATGATGGCAGAAAAGATCAAGATGGTTCAGCTTTGTGAATAGTGCTTCGTGCATGTCAACACATGGCTTCTATTTAGGGGTATTTTCAGCATCAAGTTTCAAGTGTTAACAGGCTGAAAAAGCATCTCTTATTTGATTCATCTTTGAATTTTACTTGAACCAGAGTGACGGAAGACAGGATAACCATATAGTTCCATGTCACAAGGGATAGTCTGAGCCTGTCCTGGTTTTCATTTTCTACATGAATGGTAATGCAGTTCTTATTTCCAAAAAGACTTCAAGGGGAAAATAAATAAATAAATAAAACAGGACTACACCTCTAAGCACACAATAGGGTAAAAACCAGGACTAACTCAGCCCACCAGTTTGAAAACGGTGTGTATGTCTGATTAAGCTATTTTGCTTTTAAGAAAAAAAACAAAACATACCACTTTGTAATGTCATATCAGTGAACAAAGCAGCTCGATGGAGTTGCATGTATAGGCAAGGTGACCTTAGATGTTTACAATCAGCGAAATGTCTGGAGAATTTCACAGGAAGCACTTCTGAGCATGCATGGGAATGATCCCAGATGGCATTAAATCATCTGCCACGGAGGTTAACAGTATGTAAAGGTAAATGATAAAGAATTCTCAAAAGGGAAGAAGGTGGGTTATAAGGAATTGTCTTAACCTTATAAGTAACTCACTTTCCATGAAGACTAGCACACACAAATACAAACTGAGTTAATAAGGTGCGCTAAGCTTAGCATACCTTTTTATTAGTATTTCAAAGCACCGCTTTAAAATTAAACTTTATTCACAATTTAGGGGGTCATTTACTAAAGTTTAGCACACACTAATGCCATTATCATGTTTATCTGAGCAATACCAACGTGAGTTAACTCTTGAATCAGAGATAGAGTAGAGTTAGGCCTTTAGATCCTTAACTGTACTTCCTTCTATTGGAGTCATAGATAATGCCTTCATTTAAATGGGATTTGCATGAAGGTGCACTGATTTAAGCTCACATTTTAACACACTTTTCTGCAAGTTAAAACCCTTACTAACTGGGTTATTACTGACAGCACACACTAATATCGTTAGCACAGGTTATCTGCAACAGGGCCTATTTTATGCAATTAAAATTGTATTTATTGATAGTATGGTCCCAGACCTGGAGTTCCCGAGGCAGTGTTTGAGGTGGACCACCACACACAGGAATCCAGGTTTCAGGGCCGTGCCAACACGGTAAGCGGGGTAAGCACCGCAGGGGGGCGCCTGCCTTCAAGGGCGCCGCTGCGGTGCTGCGCCGCCATACCGCTTGGGGGTTTAAATGTTTAATTTACCTCGGTCGCAGCGTTCGCATCATTTCAAAACCCTGCCCGTCTCTAGCTTTCCCTCTCTTCATGAGTTCATTCATGAGTTGTCTTGTTGGGCAGACTGGATGGACCGTGCAGGTCTTTTTCTGCCGTCATCTACTATGTATGTTACTATGTTCTCTCAGAGTCCCGCCCTTGAGGAAATGACGTCAGAAGGCAGGACTCTGAGGTCGAACGAACTCATGAAGAGAGGGAAAGCTAGAGACGGGCAGGGTTTTGAAATGATGAGAAAGCTGCGATCGAGGTAAATTCAGTGGTGGCGGTCCGCCCCGGGTGTCAGTGAGTGAGGGGGTGCTCCTCTGGCGCTGCAGTCAGCCCTTATCTCCTGCCACCTGCCTTTAAAGAAAAAGGTGTGAAGCAGCGTGGCAGGCAGCGCCTCTCGTCTGCCCTGCTTGTAAACGAAGTAAATCTCCATTCTTCTTTTCCTCGTCGTCATCGGACCTTCACTCACTGGGTCCCGCCCTCCTTTGAGGTAACTTCCTATTTCCACGAGGGTGGGGACCCAGTAAGTGAAGGCCCGACGAGGAGGAGGAGAAGGAGAATGGAGATTTACTTCGTTTACAAGCAGGGCAGACGCGAGGCGCTGCCTGCCACGCCGCTTCACACCTTTTTCTTTAAAGGCAGGTGGCAGGAGACAAGGGCTGTCCAGGAGCTGTCCTCTCTGGACGAAGCTGGTGGTCAGGTCGGTGGCTCAGATGGGAGAAGGGGGTGGGGAGGGAGTTTCAGATGGGAGAAGGGGGGTGGGGAGGGGGCTTCTCAGATAGCAGTGGAGCTGAAACTGGGGGCTGAAAAGGGGGGGCATGTGGGAAATGTGGGCTGGGGCTGAAACTAGGTGCAGGTGGGATAAGGGGGCTGGAACTGGGGGCTGAAAAAAGGTGCAGAGAGAGGGGTCAGATCTTGGATGGATGGATGGGGGGGGGAGAGGGATAGCAAATGGTGGATTGAAGGGGCAGAGAGAAAGGGCAGACAGTGGATGGAAGGGACAGGGAGAGAGGGCAGACACTGGATGGAGGGAACAGCAGAGAAAGAACGAAGACAGATGCTGGATGGAAGGAAGACAGTGTAAAGAAGATGAGGAAAGCAGAAGCCAGAGACAACAAACTGTAAATAAAATATATATTTTTACTTTAGGATAAAGTAGTATTGTAGCTGTGTTTATAAATATTTACAATAGAACATGTAAATAAGGTAAGTTAAGAGGACAGATAGCAGCAGAATCAGGTACTGGGCCAGCATGATCAGAAAAACAAAGTCACCAGACAACAAAGGTAGAAAAAATCATTTTATTTTCATTATAGTGTTTGGAATATGTCCACTTTGATAATCAGGTGCTCAACGTTTAAAGTTTATGTTTACTTATTTATGGCATTTTATGCTAGACCCGGAGGGGGGGGGGGGGCGCCAACTGATAGTCTGCAGGGGGACACCAGATACCCTAGGCACGGCCCTGCCAGGTTTAGGGACCAGGCTGGCACAGCACCACAGACAAACATTAGTACCAGAAGAGTTAACTTTATTCCATTTCTGACTCAGGAGCTAAATTTCCAAACCTTAAAAATAGGCTGTACATTGGAGTATCAAGCCAGAGACCCCAAAGAGTCAAAGGGAGTCTTATCCCAAGACACTCCTCCCAGCCATCAACAACCACCGTCCACTCACTAACTGGAGTAAATAGGTGGAAGGTGTTTAGTTGAATGAAAAGTACGAGAGTGAATATGTGGAAGAAGTTACATGGGTAGAACTTAGATGGCTGAGTGGGTGACTGAAAAGATGAGAGGTTATCAAGTACCAGGACAGAGTCCCTCTGGCTCAGGGCTAATGGGCAGGACCAGGTAGCCTCCAATTCAATAAGCAGTGCAAGCCAGCTTTAACTAAAATCAGGCACTTCACTATTTTCAGCTCATCTTCCAATGTAAAATGTTGCTCACATGTTTTTGCATGCATTTTTCTTAGTATGCTTCCCCCCCCCCCCCCCACCAACTCATGTGTTACACACTAGTTGCTTACTGCACTCTGAGATAAAAAGTTAACTGATGATTTAGCAGCTGACCACTGGAGGGATTAAGGCATGACACCTCATTAATCCCCCAGTGGTTGCTGTCCCCCTCCCTCTTCCCTGAAAGTGAAACTCAAGGATACTAGGCTCTATGACAGCTTCAGGTATTACAGGCATTCTTAAAGGAACAGGAAGCAGATCTGAGAAGTAGCTTAGTGGTCAGTGCAGTGGACTTTAAATCAAGGGACACTGGTTCAAATCCCACCTTTTTATTGTAAGCCCTCCAGAAACAGAAAAATAGCTACTGTACCTAAATATATAAGCCATCTGCAAGCCTGAAGGCTACTGAAATAGTGTACATTGAAGTACAGTAGTTTTTTTTTTCTATGCCTGGTGGACTCACAATTACAAAATAAGAGTTAAAATCCACTGCACTGACCATTAGGCTGCTCCTCTGCTCTGGATGGATGTCTGTGTGGCCATTCTTCTAAGACATCCTTGTCCCTGCTTTTCTGCCATTTATATGTTGAAAGTTACATTTTGTAAAACGGTTGATCATGCTTGATGTCCTCAGCTTTATGAGCTGGAATCTCTATTCTGACTTGGATGTCCTTTTGAAAACGCCCCTCTATCACTTAGGGGCCATTTTATTTAGTTGTGTTAGCTGCTAATGTGTATTCTGTATTTTAGAATGGAAGTGCACTTCTAAACTGGAAAGTTTTCCCATCAGCATTTACAGGTATTCTAAATCACACATAGCTGTTGACTAATTTTTCTTTTAGACCTAGCACATATATGTCACAAAAGGGAAAGGGGATGGGTTTTGATATACCACCTTTCTGTGGTTACAATCAAAGCTATTTACATATTATATACAGGTACTTATTTCTTACCTGGCCCAGAGTCACAAGGAGCTGTTTTCAATAGCTTCCCTGCCTTTCTCCTTTGAACTAACTGCTTTGCTTATTGACTTCAGGCTGACTTCTGATCTCACTTTAAAATATCAACAAGTGTTATTTGCGTGCTCAGACTGCTTTCAGTTACTGTCTCTGGACTGTTCTAGCTATTCTGTTGAAACTTTTCTCTGTAGTTTTAAGCTGTTCTTCTCCAAGTTCAAAATTGATCTAATAAGTGATTCTTCTGCTGAAGCCTCCAAAATTCCAGTGAAATTCAAGCTGAGGATAACAACTTCCTCCGATCTTACCAAGGAACTGTGTTGCTTTTCTTTTTTTAATGGCAAAGGAATATGACATATTTTATTAAAGCGAGGAAGTCCAGAATCTTCATATTTAAAGACCTCAAAGAAACATCTCTCTAGGTGTTATTGAGGCATATTTTCAAAGCACTTAGCCTTCCAAAGTTCCATAGGTTTCTATGGAACTTTGGAAGGCTAAGTGCTTTGAAAATATGCTTCATTGTCATTAAATGTGGAAAGTTCAGCAGCCTCAAGTTCAAAAGTCTTATATAATTCTCTAAGTTCTCAATCTTTCTATATAATATCATCTTATTTTAAATAGAAATAATTTGCAAGATTTCACCTGCTGAATCTGGTCAGATAAACCTTCCCCAGAAAGATCCTTCTCCAGCTTCAAATGTTTCCCAGAATCTTGGAGAACTGCAGGTAAAAACCACAGCACAGACTCTATAAAGTGACTCCAGAACTTGCCAAATGGAGTCCAATGTCACCGTCGCTGGTTTGCCTAAAGTTGGCAATTGAAAAGCATAGCTAACAGCCTGATCTTCCATAACAGCCCCAAATGAGGTCCAGCCAAAGCTGTACTCAAAGCCGCTGTAATTCGACCCATGCTGTCAGCAGTCAGAGTCCAGCTTACAGACATTTGCTACGATGTGTCTTCCACCCTCACTGACACCCTCTCATGGCTCCATTCCGGGGCAAGGGAGCGGCACAGGACTGAGCTAAGCTTCATGCCTGAAGCTGGGGCCTTCCTTCTTGCCAACAGCCGGTACATCCTTCGGTGTGCAAAATGCTGTAATCTCGACCTGCTTTTGTCAACATTCCCTCCCCCTTTTGTTTAGGCATCAGCAAAGGTAAAGTTTAGAACAGCACAGGAGAGAGCTACAGCATGTCTTCACGTTGTGGTAGCCATCTTGGTCTCCTATGAAATGCAATCTGAAAACCCAATTACACTAAATCACCCATGAGAAACTCCTCAGGAAAAGAAGAGTCATGGGATAGGAGAGAGTGGGGATCATTTTCAAAGCACATAGACTCATCAAGTATCATAGGTTACTATGGTGCTTTGTGTATCTAAGTGCTTTGAAAATGAGCCCCAGCGTCTACAGGATAATTGGTTGAATGACCAAAGAAGATTAAAATGGTCAGTTTTCCAAACTGAAAAAAGGTCAGTTATGGAGTGCTCTAAAGAATCTGTACTGAGCCTTGTGTGGTTTAACATATTCATAAATGATATGGGAAAAAGCAGCAATGAGTGTGGTGCCAAATCCATAGCTGATACACAATTATTCAAGATCATTAAAACAGCAGAAGATAGTTTTACAATACACTTTTGCAACTGTTCCTTAAGAGACTGGTCATCTAGAAGGTGAACATTAATGTGGATAAGTAAAAAGTGATATACACAAGCGAAAATAATCCCAATTAGAAGCATACAATGCTGTGTTCCATATTAGAAATTACCAACTAAGAAATAGATTTTGAAGTCACCATGATTACATGATAATTTCAGCCCCCCAAAAAAGCAAACAAAATGCTAGGATTATTTGAATAGGAATGGAGAACAAACCAGAATACCAGGAAGACTGTGCATCCAAATAGCAGGTGAAATAACCCAAAATACAGCTACATGATCCTCGATTTCACATTTTGAGTCACCACTGAAGAAAGGATTTAGGTATAATATGTTGAAATCTTCCACTCAGTGTACAGTAGTGGTGGTGGTGGTGGCCAAAAAGGCAAACAATGTATTAAGAAAGGAATAAAGAATAAAACATCATAATCCCTCTTTATTGCTCCATGGTTTGACCACACCCTCAACACTTTATGCAAATCTGGGTGCTGTATCTCAAAATAGATATAACGAATCTGGAAAAGGTGCAGAGAAGGATGACCAAAACGATTAAGGGGATGGAATGACATTCATATCAGGAAATGGAAGAAAGATCCAACTGAAAATAATAAGAAATAGCATAACGAATGGGAAGTCAAATGCAAAGCGCTGATAAGGAAGGCAAAGAGGGACTTTGAAAAAAAGATTGTGTTGGAGATAAAAAAAACAGCAAACATTTTTTAGGTATATTAAAAGCAAGAAGCCGGCAAAAGAATCAGTTGGACCGCTAGATGACCAAGGTGTAAAAGGGGCACTCAGGGAAGACAATTCCATAGCGGAGAGATTAAACTAATTCTTTGCTTCAGTCTTCACAGAGGAAGATTTGGGAGAGGTACTGATGCTAGAAAAGATATTCAAAGCTGACGAGACAGAGAAACTGAATGAAATGTCTATAAACCTGGAAGATGTAGTGGCACAATTTGACAAACTGAAGAATAGCAAATCACCTGGCCCAGATGGTATTCACCCCAGAGTACTGATAGAATTGAAAAATGAACTTGCAGAACTACTGTTAGCAATATGTAATTTATCTTTAAAATCAAACATGGTACTGGAAGATTGGAGGGTGGCAAGTAACACCAATTTTTTAAAAAGATTCCAAAGGTGATCGGGGCAATTATAGACCGGTAAGCCCAACATTGGTGCTGGGCAAAATGGTAGAGTATTATAAAGAACAAAAGTACAGAGCATATTCAAAAGCATGGATTAATGAGACAAAGGCAACACGGATTTAGTGAAGGGAAATCTTGCCTCACCAATTACATTTCTTTGAAGGGGTGAACAAACATATGGATAAAGGTGAACCGGTCGATATTGTGTATCTGGGTTTTCAAAAGGCATTTGATAAAGTACCTCATGAAAGACTTCAGAGGAAATTGGAGAGTCATGGGATACAAGGTAGTGTACTATTGTAGATTAAAAACTGGTTAAAAGATAGAAAACAGAGAATAGGGTTAAATGGTCAGTATTCTCAATGGAGAAGGGTAGATAATGGGATTCCCCAGGGGTCTGTGCTAGGACTGTTGCTTTTTAACAAAGTTATGCAAAGTTATTAACTCGCAAGAGGACTGTGAAAAATTACAAGACAGAGACGGGGCATACAAATGGCAGATGTTTAATGTGAGCAAGTACATGTGGGAACAGGAACCTGAACTATAGCTATATAATGCAAGGTTCCACATTAGGAGTCACGGATAAGGAAAGGGATCTACGTGTCATCATTGTTGATACATTAAAATGCTCTGCTCAGTGTGCGGCAGCAGCTAAAAAGGAATGGAAAACAAAAATGAGGACATTATAATGCCTTTGTATCGCTCCATGGTGCGACAGCACCTCGAATATTGTATAATTCTGGTCACCGCATCTCAAAAAAAGATATAGTGGAATTAGAAAAGGTACAGAGAAGGACGATGAAAATGATAAACGGGACGGGACAACTTCCCTATGATTAAAGGATAAAGAAGCTAGAGCTCTTTAGTTTGGAGAAGAGATGGCTGAGAGGAGATATGATAGAGGTCTATAAAATACTGAGTGGAATGGAATGGGTAGACGTGAATCGCTTGTTTAATCTTTCCAAAAATACTAGGACTAGGGGGCACACAATGAAGCTACAAAGTAGTAAATTTAAAACGAATCGGAGAAAATATTTCTTCACTCAACGTGTAATTAAACTCTGGAATTCATTGCCAGAGAATGTAGTAAAAGCAGTTAGCTTAGAAGGGTTTTAAAAGGTTTGGATGGTTTCCTAAAGGAAAAGTCCATAAGTAAATGTTAAAATGACTTGGGGAAAATCCACCGCTTATTTCTAGGATAAGCAGCATAAAATGTATTGTACTGTTCTGGGATCTTGCCAGATACTTGTGATCTGGATTGGCCACTGTTAGAAAGGGGATGCTGGACTTGATGGACCTTTTGTCTGTCCCATTGTCTTATTGTTGGAAACAAGCTATAAGAAATAAACGCACTTTCTGGGATCTGTTGGGTACTCGTAACTAGGACTGGTCACTGTCTGAGAAGACATTATGCTCAGTGGCTCCTGGTTTGATTCAGTCCTTGGCTTATCTTATATATTAAGTATTTGCTTCAGTGCTTGATTTACCTCACTTAGGGGTCCTTTTACTAAGCTACACTATAAAATAGAATTAGCGTGCCCTTACATGGGTTTTTCCATGCACTAAAGCCACTTTTACCGCAGCAGTAAAATAGCCCATTTTCCATTTTTTGCATTAATGACCATGTGCTACTGTCACCATTAGAGTGAGGCCATTAAAAAAAAAAATACTTTAACACTTACCAGCACCTATTTTGTAGGCAGAAATGGCTCATGCAGTAATCTTATGCTAATCAATTAGCACACAATAATATAGCTGTACTAACTGATTGGTGTAGAAATGTCCACTTTCCGCCTCCCCAGTCACGACCCCTCAATGCAAAAATAAAAAAGCTTTTTAGCACGTATTTAGCTCGGACCAATTTGGCATTTACCACTGGATGCCTGAGCACGTCCTTTGATATGCCACTTTAAGCTGTGGTAAGCATGCTCTAGCTTTTACTACAGCTTGGTAAAAAGACTCCTTACTAATTGCTTGTCTTTCCAAATCCAAGATCAAGGCAAGTTATGCATTTGGGTACAGTTGGTAGGTCCTTGTCCAACAGGGCTTACAATACCAAAAGTAAAGGGGTCCGTTTACTAAGCCATGGTAAAAAGTGGCCTACAGTACTGTAGGCGTGTGTATTGGATGAGCGCCAGGCCAGTTTTTACTGCATCTACAAAAAATGGCTTTTTTTTTTTTTAATGGTATGGGAAAAGGGCCCGCGGTAAAAATGAAACCAGCATGCACACAAAACTGGTCTGAGCCCTTAATGTCACCCACTGATCTAGCGGTAAAGGCTCCCATGCTACACATGCGGTGACCGGTAGGTGCGTGCCAAGTGACAATTACCGCCGGAACTGGCGCACGCAGAAGGAAATAAAAAATTCATCCACATGATATGGGCATGTGCCAAATCTGAAATTACCGCAAGGAGGGTATGCTGGCCTGGCGTTAGTCTCATTTGGGCACGTGTTGCAAAAGGGACCCAAAGTGACTAGCCCAAGGTCACAAGGAATATTAGTTGAAGGAGGATTTGAATCCTGGCTTTCTTGGTTCACATCTCACTTTTGTAACTACTAAGCTACTTCTTTCATTGGGTTTCAGGAAGCGTGGTCACCACACACCATCTTAATGAGTTTTCCTTCATAGACACTGGCATCTTACATATGCATCCCTACTACAGCACTTACACATAGCAGACACCAATTCAGTATCCTGCTTGTCTTGGGGAAAAAAATGGAGGGTTCTGCTGGAATACTAGATTGCCCCAGTAAAAACTGGACGAACTAAATATACTTCTTTAATGGATACACTTGGCAAAAATAGTCACTTTAAGGTTTATGCAGTTACGCATGGGGAGATGGAATTTTAATTGCCATGTGACCCCTAGAGCTGGGTTCTCCTCCATAGGATATTTCCCACTTCAGGTACCTGGAGCACAGAAGAGAAGCTAAAGAGCAGACAGAGCCAAAGTTAGTAGTTAATTGGTTAAGGAGATTAGTTATTTGATATTTACAACTAAATATGACATAGTAAATAAAACATGTCAAGGAAGCAATTAAACAGAGGAGAGTGCTGTGGTCATTGCTTAAAAATAACACTGTCTCACCAGATTCGGAGCCCACATTTGAAGGATGCCATGTGGCTCCAAACCAATGACTGTCACTGTGAAGGAGAGATATTAAACAGAGAAAGACTTCCAGATAGCTATGAATGAAGGGCTAGGGTACTAGATCCTAACCCATGTTCCAACTAAAAAGTATTTAAGGTTATGGAACTCAAGCTGTGGAATTAGCTCCCCTTGGAGCTATGCCGTCAACCTCTTCCAATATTTAAATACATTGAAACATGGTTTTTCGAGAAAGCATTTAATTCCCAATTATTATTCTGCTTTTAGAGGGGTTGTATAAGAGGAACATTATGGAGGGAATTGGATTGTTTGTTGAGGTTTTTTTTCCCTTTTAACAGGCTTTGGGCTCTTTTGGTTAAGCATGCTAATAAAATTAAGTCAAGTTAAATCAACTAAATATTCATTTTCTAATACACCGGTTGCCACCCTAACCTACATGCTATCAGTTTGCAAAGACATTTAGGAAGGTGACAAGCTACAAACTTGGGCCAGAACTTCTCTGACACATTCATTTAGAACTGGTGTCACCGCAAGCACAATGGCTTTGAGACTTCTTAGCCTACATATCATATATGTTTGTATGTGTGGGGAAAGGAGAGGAGGCAGGATGCAGTCAATCACTTTCTTTTGATTAATTATGCAAACTCTGTATAGTGGTGGGGGATAATACTAATTGTGGGATATTCTTCTGTCTGGACAAGCAAGTATGCCTTTGATCATACCAAAGTTTCCTGGATATAGTGACAAAAAAAAAAAGAAAAGAAATATCCAAGTTCACTGGATGGGAAAGCAATGTATGTGTTATTAGCAGCTTATCTATCCAAGCACGGATGGATGAGATTGTCTCTCTTATACAGAGTATCATAGTAGATGACGGCAGAAAAAGACCTGCACGGTTCATCCAGTCTGCCGAACAAGATAAACTCATATGTGCTACTTTCTGTGTATACCCTACCTTCATTTGTACCTGTCCTCTTCAGGGCACAGACCGTATAAGTCTGCCCAGCACTATCCCCACCTCCCAACCACCAGTCCCGCCTCCCACCACTGGCTCTGGCACAGACTGTATAAGTCTGCCCAGCACTATCCCTGCCTCGCAACCACCAGTCCCGCCTCCCACCATCGGCTCTGGCACATTTGATGACAGTTATACATTTAGTAACCACCTAGGGGCCTTGTCCTATTTGCAGTTAATTCACTGCTTTAGTTGGTTGGCTAAATAAGTTGAAAACATAATTTATTATGGAACAGAGGTTTAAGTGTGACTAGGCAAATACGCCTGTGGGATGAATGCCTTGGTAGTATGCAATTGACATTGATAGGCAGCAGCAGCAGATTGTCTAGACCTCTATACTGTGATAAGTATGAGGCTGTCCTACCCTGGTTAGGCCCTAGAGGGCGCTGTTACCCTAAAATGTCCTGGGAGAAGGGCTGGGTGAGTCACTAAAGGGAGCCCATAAGGGGATGTATAGCAGGAGGTCGCTAGGACCGAGGAGAGTCTTGGAGGAGGAAACAGGTGCAGCAGGTTATGGGCTGGGTCCTGTTTAGCCATTAACTACTTAATACCCCACCTTCGTGGGAGGAGGGAGGAGAGCTAGCAGCTGAAGCAGAGAGTGGGAGCTGATGCTGAAAGATCCCCATGGAAAGTACTGGTGGAGCCCTATGGACTGGTGGTGAACTGTGTGTATAAAGAAAGGAAGCTGGCTGGGGTAAGAAGGCCCTTGAGCTTTAAGTATAAGAACTGTGTGTCCAAGTACAGAGAGAGGCAGGCTGCAAAGCCTGGGGTTGGAAGTCCCCAAAGTATTGCTGTACTGAGAGAAGCAGGCTGCAAAGCCTGGGGATAGAAGTCCCCAAAGTATTGTGGAGCTAAAGGAAGTGGGCCCTAGCGGCTGAAATAAAGTTTTGTATGAGTAATATTCTGTTGGTGAGACCTGACTGTGTTTGCCTTTTGAGAAGCAGGTCACCCCGAGCCGAAAGGGGTATGAGACTAATTTGCATATAATCTGCATACTAAAATCCAGCTCACCCTGAGTGAAAGAAGGACCTGGGATCTAGAGGTTGGAACCTCCTCTCACAATAGAGGAGGTGGGGATGTCACAATACGAATGATCAGATATAACCTTCTGAAGCTGTACAGGCTCTGTACAATATCATCCAAGAGGTGCTGGAAGCCACATTTTTGTAATTATGATATTTTTACAGTGCTGCAGATTCATTTGAGAGTATTGGTACAAATGCCCAACTACCTAATGCATACAGCAGGGTACCTGAACTAGTAATACTTAAAATTCTGCAGTGATTAGGTACTGAGCACACACTCTATGGGGAGCAGTGTCAAGGACAAGAGAGGTGGTGAGGACTTGTGGCTATGGCAGGGGTTGGCAACAAGAGATTTTGTTGGCAGACATGGTCGATGTAGCTGGCGATAATTAGATTATAAGCTCTGTCGAGCAGGGAATGTCTCCTCATGTTCAAGTGTACAGCGCTGTGTAGGTCTAGTAGCGCTACAGAAATGATAAGTAGTAGAGGATACCCAACCCCCCCCCCCCAATATCATCTGAACAGCGAGGAAGTTGGTGATGTGCTTCCAGCTGCCGACGCTGGTAACCCCACGCACGCACATTTCATGAACTGAGCATGTTTTTATTTATTAGGATTTATCACCTTTTTAAAGGAATTCACTCAAGGCGGTGTACAGCAAGAATAAGTCAAACATAAGCAATAGACAGCAGTAAAAACATTCAAACACCAATACAAAGTATGGCATAGTTTGCTACATTATAATGCCATCACAATACCCAATCCAATAAAACATTTTAATAGACAGCATAGGGTGTAAGCAAAAATGGAACATATAGATAAGATAGAGTAATAGGAGTAAGAAAATAAGAAACTAGTTAGAGCTGCAAATTAAGTTAGAAAGGTGCTTGAACATTGGCTAGAGTAGGAGTGGATAAACATGTTTTGCTATAATATGTGCAGCTGGTGTCATTTACTTCTTCCGTTAAAGGCCTGGTTGAAGAGCCAAGCTTTCAACTGCTTCCTGAAGTAGTGATAGTTTTGTGTTAAACGAAGCCTTTTAGGGAGTGCATTCCAGAGCGTGGGGGATACTCCAAAGAAGGCTTGCTTGTGGGTATCACATCGTGTGATGTCCTTTGGAGAGGGTGTGGTTAGGAAAAGGGAGGACCTTAGTGACTTTGAAGGTGTGTAGAGGGAGAGCTTGTTCTTCAAGTTCTCTGGGCCATTTCCTTTAAGGGCCTTCAAGGTCAAACAGAGTTTTAAATTTGTCTCTGTACTGTATTGGTAGCCAGTGAAGTTTATGCAAAAATGGTGTGATGTGGTCACGTCGCTTACAACCTTCTATTAGTCTTGCTGCAGCATTCTGAATCAATTGGTGCTCGTGCAATCCCTTTGTAGTCAGATCAGTGTAGCGTGCATTACAATAATCCAGTCTTGATGTTATCATGGCATGCACAACTGAGACAAGGCTTGCCTTCCCAATGTAAGGAAGAGTGGAGGAGTGGCCTAGTGGTTAGGGTGTGGACATTGGTCCTGGGGAACTGAGGAACTGAGTTTGATTCCCACTTCAGGCACAGGCAGCTCCTTGTGACTCTGGGCAAGTCACTTAACCCTCCATTGCCCCATGCAAGCCACATTGAGCCTGCCATGAGTGGGAAAGCGCGGGGTACAAATGTAACAAAACAAACAAAAAAAAAGAAACAGGCAGCATAGTTGTCACAAATGAAAGAAGCTGCTCTTGAAGGTTGCTTGGATTTGGGGGATCAGAGTAAGTGTTGAATTGAGCTGTATTCCAAGGTTCTTAGGGGGAGTACACACTTCCCAAAAGAGATTTTGATGTCAGGTATGTCCCCCACTTGTGTTAGGAACCCATAGAAGCTCAGTTTTACTTGGGTTTAGGCAAAGTTTGTTGTTTATAGCCCATTCTTGAGTTGATGTTAGACAGGTAGTCGGTTTATTCAGGGCTGTAGGTAAGTCAGGTTCAATGGGTATGAGTAGCTGCACATCACATGCACAGATGTGCACGACCGTTCACTTGTCTATTAGATTGTAAGCTCTTTGAGCAGGGACTGTCTCTCTTTGTTAAATTGTACAGTGCTGCGTAACCCTAGTAGCGCTCTAGAAATGTTAAGTAGTAGTAGTAGTAGATGTAGAACTGAGTGTCCATTGACCTAATTAGCTCGGCTAGTGGCAAATATTGAACAGAATAGGTGACAGTATCGATCTTTGTGGTACCCTACAGGTCAGTGCCCATGGTGATGAGGTGCTGCCAAACATTATGGATTGCTGCCTGTCTGATAAATAGGATCTGAATCATGCAAGTACTATTCCATTGCTACTTGTTTCTGCCAGTCATGCTAGCATAATATCATGATCCACAGTGTCAAAAGCTGCTGAGAAATCTAGCAGTACATACACCGAGGCAAATCCCCTGTCTCGGTTTCTATGAAGATCATCTAGTAGGGATACAAGGACTGTTTGTTTCATAACCAGGTCTGAAACCAGATTGACATGGATCTAGCCAGCTTCTCTCTTCTAGCCAATCACTGTGTTGATCACAGACTGTTTGTTCTCTAAGTTTCCCTAAAATGGGATGTTGGATACTGGAAGGTAATTTTCAAGTTTGTCCTGGTTAAGGTGGTTCTTAAAAAAAAAAAAGGATGAAACACTGCCCTTTTTAATGCTGTTCGTAGTTGACCATTAGAAAGAGAGGAGTTCACAATTTTTGTGGTGCCTTCTATGAGGCCCCTGCTTGCCTGCTGTAAGCAGGTAGTTAGTCAAAGTTTTCTTAGGATTTTGTAAGGCCCTCCTCTGTTATTGGGTTAGAAGAGTCCCATATGTCTGTGTCAGGAGGAGGCAAGTTTTTGTGCTCTACGTTAGCCGATTGGAGACGAGGTGGGACTGCCTGTAAATCCTGGCGTAGACTTTTAACTTTGTTGGCAAAGTATGCAGCAAAGTCATTGCAGTTCAGTTGTGAATGGGCAGGCTGCTTCTGTTGTGGGGGTTTCAGTAGGCTGTTTACTATGCTGAATAGGTGCTTGGTTGAATTGTTAGCCTATTAAATGCACTGAGAGAAATATTGTTTTTTGGCTGCTGCTAAGGCTCAACAGTACTTTGCCATGTGATTCCTACAGTTTAGCCTATACTCATCCAGGCGATATTTATGCCATCTCCTTTCCAGTTTCTGTCCTTCCCGCTTAAAGATTCGAAGTTCTGGAGAAAACCAAGGTGAGCGTTTGTGAGAGGGGCATAAGACGTTTTTTTACTGATGCCATTTTCTCTAAGGTCTTAGTTAGATGTGTATTCCAAATATCATCTAAATACAATTGAATAGGGTGTGGAGATATGAAATCGTGAGATAACAACTAAAAGATATCCCCACTGAATAAAAAAACACACGCATCCAGTAGTGGGCAGCTGTGAGTGTAATGATAATTTTTTTTAATAGGAAAAAAGGCCTCACAGAGCTCCTCGATGATACACATCTAACAGAGCTGAAACGGGTCTTAAAAAAGATCCTCTGTTCATCATTGGCCAAAAACCTAAAGTGTACTGCAGTAACTGTAACGTTAGTTTTAGTTGTTATGATTCCAAATATCAACCTGTTCCGACACTAGTCGTCTTTTCATCCACATGTGGATAGTCCAAGGCCTCTAGGAAATTCTCAACAGTCGGCTTTTTCTTTTCTCTGATCTCCTTCCCAACTCTGGGAAGTGCCATTTGTTCCAGGTGGTCACTTAGGGAAAACTTAATTAGAAAGTGGTCTGTCCATGATAGGGGTTTTATCTCAATACTGCTATCTCGGTATTCTGGAATATCTATCCCTTTGTAGAATACCCAATAATAGTATGTGACCCTTTTCAAGGGTTGATGAACTGATCACCTGTGTGAATCCTAGTGTTACCATCATGTCCAGGAAGACAGCTGTGGGTTATCTGGGGTTTTCAATGTGTTGACTGAAATCTCCCATGATCACCATCCTAGGATAATTCAGGGTCCCTTGTGTAATCAGATCAATGAGTTCTTATATGGATGTGTTATTATTTGATCAGTATACCATAAACCAGATTAGTTTCTCCTCTTTTAGCTGGATTTAAAGAGATTCCGATTCATTTAGTTGGGGGATGGCAATTCTGCACAGTCTGATTGTATCCTAGATCAAGACTGCTACCCCTCCACCCCATCTTTGTCTTGGTTGATGTTGGATGTTGAAACCTGTTGGGCATAGATCAGCCAGTGATAAACACCCACTTTCATCTAGCTAGGTTTCACTTATTCATAAAATGTTCAGATGATGTTCATGAATGACATCATGGATCACTGAGGATTTCTTTGCAGCTGATCTGGCATTCACCAGTACTATAGTCCCCAAGGGTGGGTATGGGGGTGCTAGGGGTAGCTTTGGTATGGCAATGAGGTGATCTTTTAAGCACTGTTATGTAAGTGTTTGACCTCTTGCAATTTTGCCTTCTCTTTGGTTGGTGGGGATTATAGTTTCCTCTCCCACACACTACTGGGATCCCCAAGTTCTCTTGGCCTCCTAGGCCAAGACACATTCCTTATGACAGAAGTTCCTTAGGCAGATTTCACTGGGTGGCACTGCAGTCCACTCTATGGATCAGCAATCTTCCCAGTTGGCAATGTAGGATTAAAGGCATTAAATAATCAGAGTACAGACTTTTTTTTTTAAGTTGTAAATTCAGATCAGGCCTGGGAGATCAGAGGCTTCCAGTAATAGAGAAATAAATAACTGTACTTTGCACTTCTATGTGAATTTCTGTGGACACAATGCAGAGGAGGTTGATAGTGGACTTTAGTTTTAACAGAACGTAATAGATTCAGAATTTTAGAAATAGTTATGTAGTTACTTCAACTCACACATTGTAGTTATTTTCACTTTGTAGTTTCTGGTTCTGATATCCTTGGATGGTCCAGTTGAGGCAGACTGCTGTAGGCTTTTTCTTTTGTTGTCCAGGAGGAGGGTTAGACAAAACAAATGAAAGAAGTTCGAAGTAAAAAAGTAAAAAAGTGAGGACTGGTGCCTCAACACAGAATGAGCAGAAGTCTGTAAATTTTGAGTTGTAAATAAGCAAAAAGTGTATTATTTAATCTAAGATGCAGGGGCCTGAGGTGAAAACAGCCAGCCCATCCCAATGTGTATGGGCAGTGCCAGTGTCAGCAGGTAGAAGCACATTACCAATTTCCCCGCTGCTCAGATAGTACTGGGGGTGGGGGGGCTCAGGCAGACTGGTGAGGCTTGGGTATCTCTGCCAGTCAAGGTATTAATTTTAATGTGGTGGGTGTGAGTAGAGAAGGGAGGAAATATGTGGTGGCATGAATTTAGAAAAAAATGGCACGCAATGTACAATAGGTTGCCAACCCCTGGGCTAGGGTGTACTATCACTGGCCAATTATCTGGGGGCCTGTGTGACACACTGGAATCCTGGTGCACCATAGGATGTACACTGAGATGACGACTGTCTAAGCAAGTCCTATGAGAGGGCAATCTGATGGTGAATTCAGACAGTCCTGCTGTTCCTGTCGCAGCCTTTAAATTCAATGAACTAGAGTCTAGTGTTTTCTTGACTTGTTATAGTTGGTTAAGATTGGGGGGGGGGGGGGGGGCTATTTCAGAAGGTCAAGGTGATGGAGGGGAGGGTCACAGAAGCCTACAATACTTATCATTAATAATCACTTATAATAACAACAGACTGAGTCTCTGTTTCACATATATATAGTAACATAATAAATGACGGCAAATAAAGACCTGTACGGTCCATCCAGTCTGCCCAACAAGATAAACTCATTTTACATGGTATGTGATATTGTATATGTATACCAGAGTTTGATTTTTCCTTGCCTTTCAGGGCACAGACTGTAAAAGTCTGCCCAGCACTGTTTTTGAATTATATATATATATTTTTTAAGAAAGAAAATTTAGTGTGAAACTAAAACAATTCTCCAAGACTAATGCTCAGCTAATCACAAAGTCATACCTCAAGCATGTCTTCATGGTTGATGACTGTTTTCGTGTTTTCAGAGGTTTTAACAAGTGCAGTCATCTGTAAACTTTCAGTGTTGTTCTCAACTTCTGCTTCACTGGGTTTATGGACACAGTTTTCCACCACATGTTTCCCTTTGTCTTCTGTTTTGCTCTTTATTGGATTAGTTTCAGAAGTCTAGCAAAAGCCCCATGTAGACAAAACAGAAATAAACACCATTATATGAAATACCAGGAGTGGGAAAAATATACAGGACATTAATTATCCAAATCTATAACCATATTCTGAAAATACTGAGTACTAATGTGTGGTTTTGTATAAAAATCTAGCATAATTTTATTTGTAATCAAATAAGATTTGTATACTCTCACTCAGTACACGTGTGGGAATGATTATCTGTTGACTCAGCATTGGGACATGTGGGTTATAGAGGTTCTGTGGCAGATAGTGTATGGTACAGTGAAAATGGTGAAATGCACATGGCAAGCATTTTGTGCACGCTAATGTAAATAGTAAAGACCTGTACTTCCCTAATTACCTTCCATTTATTTTCATATTTTAATACAAAATGAGAAAAGAGACAGCATTATTTTCATTTTTGAAAATCATGTTTTCAAACCAGTTTTCTGCGCTTTCAAATTTAATGCAAGAAGCAAGCAAAATGTGAGAATGGTACTCAGATGGACACAATAGCAACTTAGTGGCTAGAACACTGAACTAAAAACCAGAGATGCCAAGTTCAATTCCTATTGATGCTCCTGTGACCTTGAGAAGTCATTTAACCCTCTCAATATCTCTGGTACAAAGTTAGATTGTAAGACCTGTGGGGTATGGAAATACTGTACCTGAATGTGACTCACCTTTAGCTACAGTACTACTGAAAGTATGAACAAAAAAAAAAAAAAAGCAAACTACTAGCTCCCTCGTTTTTCAATAATAGCCTCTCTCTTTATGACAAGCCTGGGTTCTACGACAAATTATGGGGTTCTCAACACTGAAAAAACAGAAGTAAATAGTTTTATTGGGGGTGAATAAAGTTACAATAGCTTCTTAAACCACAGTAAGCAGGTTTCTGAACTTTGCTTTCAATGGTTTGCCCTCATTTTAATTACATTACACTAGGGCAGTGATGGCGAACCTTTCAGAGACCGAGTGCCCAAACAGCAACCCAAAATCTAATTATTTATCGCGAAGTGCCGGTACTCATTGTGGGCGGGGTCACCACATATGACTCCACCCCTATGATAGCCACACACCCTTACACCAGCCTTGGCGCATACTAGTATAGGAGAAAAAAATAACATGATTTTCTTTCATTATAAATCATTTCTGTAAGTTGTTACAGCTCCAGTATACCCAGTGCAAAATAAGACAGCAGATGTAAATTCTCAAATTGGACATATTCCAAACACTAAAGTGAAAATAAAATTATTTTTTTCTACCTTTGTTGTCTGGTGATTTTGTTTTTCTATCCATATTGGTCCTAGTCGCTGATTCTGCTGCTATCTGTTCTCTTAACTCCGTTTCCAGGGCTTCCTTTCCATTTATTTCTTTACTTTCCTCCTTTTCTCTTCATTTCTTGCCCTCCATCCATGTCCAGCAACCCTCCTCTCCCCTCCAGCCGCCCATGTCCAGCCACCCTCCTCTCTCCCCTGCCCTCCCCTCCAGCCACCCTCCTCTCCCCCTGCCTTCCCCTCCAGCCACCCTCCTCTCCCCCCTGCCCTCCCAGTGGCAGGCCTCCCTCCAACCCAGCACCAGGCCACCAGGCCGCCCAGCACTCCCACCCACCCAGCACCAGGCCTCCCACTCAGCACCAAGCCTCCCTACCTCCCACCCACCCAGGCCATCCAACACCAGGCCTGCCACCCAGCACCAGGTCTGCCACCCACCCAGCACCAGGCAGGCCTCCCACCCAGCACCAGGCAGGCCTCCCACCCACCCAAGCACCAGGCAGGCCTCCCTCCCAAGCACCAGGCAGGCCTCCCTGCCTCCCACCCAAGCACCAGGCCTCGCTCTCTCCCTCCCTCCCGGCGTGCACCAGGGCACCCCTCCCTCCCTCCCACCCGGCGTCAAGCATTCCTCCCTCTCTCCCACCCGGCACCAGCCCGCCATCCCTCCCTCCCTCCGAACCCGAAGAAATTTAAAAGGTCTTCCCTTGTCCGAATAGGCAGCGTCAGCATCAGCAGTAGCAGCGAAAAGCGTGCTGCTGGTTCGGCGCGTTTTCAGCCTTCCGTCTCTCAAGCTCTCTGGTCCCGCCCTAACAGGAAATGAGGGCAGGACCAGAGAGCTTGAGAGCCGGAAGGCTGAAGACGCGCCGAACCAGCAGCACGCTTTTCGCTGCTACTGCTAATGCTGACGCCGCCTACTCGGACAAGGGAAGACTTTAAAATTTCTTCAGGTTCGGAGGGAGGGATGGAGGCCGGGCGGGCTGGTGCCGGGTGGGAGGGAGGAAGGAATGCTTGACGCCGGGTGGGAGGGAGGGAGGGAGGGAGGAATGCTTGACGCCGGGTGGGTGGGAGGGCTGAAAGTCTCGGGTGAGGCAACCGGCGGCACGCGTGCACTCTCTGGCACGCGTGCCATAGGTTCGCCATCACCGCACTAGGGTCTTATAACCAGCAAAAGCCATAAAGTTCAGAGCGGGTAACTAAATAAAAACTGAAGCATTCTTCAGGAAATTACATTCAAAAACACATCAAATAAGCAAGTTAATCATAACTCCAAATCCTAAAAATATTTCTTAAATAGAAACGTCTTGAGCAATTTCTTAAAATGTTGATGGTCTTTCTAACAGAAAGGGGGAGAGAGGTCCAACATGAAGCCACCTGATACATAAAAGAAATTAGCAAAATTCTCTTACATTTAAACTCCTTGAACCGAGGGAAAGCTTAACAAATACTGATTTCTAGTAGGTCTTAAAATGTTTTGGCTTAAAGAAAAAAAAAAAAAAAAAAAAGAAACCATCAAATAAGCTGGTGTGTTGCCTCCCTTGTCAGTTTTTCCTTCAGGTATGATATGCAGGAGTGTTTATCAATATCCACTAAGTTACTAACCCCGCCCCCCCCCCCTCCGTTTAACTAAGCCGTGCTAGTGGCTGCCGTGCACTAATGCCGACAGCCCATTCACTTTGAATTGGCTAGGTCAGCATTGCTGCACAGCTTAGTAAACATGGGGAGAAGTGTTTTTAATATACACAAATTAGTGGCATACAAAACAGTTCACTAACTTTAGTCTACCAAAATGCCTGACAGTGTTCCAAACCCACAAATCAAAACTATATTCACATATATTTTACAATAAAGAAAAATTACTTCAGTACTACAACAGCAATAAAATTAACCCAATACTATTATCCACAATACAATGAACAAATTTGCACATATCACTATAAAGATCAATTCCAGGTATTCAGTCGCACAATCGCCCTCAACCAGTATATCTAGTGGTTTTACATTTGTACAAGTTTCCAGTTAGTCACCACCTTTTAATCAAATGGATATTACATCAAGCACCCCTCCCCCTTTAAACACCAGTACCTGTCCTGCAGAGATATAGTTGCTCTTTCACGAAAGCATAAAACATAATAAACTGAAATATTTAGTATAGTTGAAAAAAAGACAGTATGTTCTCTTTTCCACATTTACTCACTTCATAAATATGTCACTTGCATCTTACCACACCACAGATGCCAGTAAATGAGAACTCAACATAAAATGGTTGAGCTCAGTAGTTTTAGACACTCAGACAGCATCATAAACATTCCACTACCTTGAAAAGCCATACGTTGTTTCTTAGCACACCTTGATCTAATAAACACCTGCCAATTTCTACAAACCGCAGTCTTATACCTAAAAGCCAAAAGGCTGAACAGTAAATACAAATCCCTAGTCTGAAACAGGAAAAGTAAGATTACCAGGACACATATTGGAGGAGAAAATAGAAAGTAGTGGTATAATGTCTTTTAAACCATTTTTGATACACTCAGAACATAAATGTAAACTGGATGCTTTTGATATATTTAACTTTTTCTGGAGATGTAAGCAATTTTAAAATATTCTAACTTGCCTAAAAATGTTTTAAATAAACCTTTTTAAAAACCTGTATTTTAAATGAACTGTTCACTGGAACCACTTCCTTGAAATTGTAAATATGCTGGGCAGCAACCGTGGAAAGTTACCTAAGTCGGAAGGCCAAGTAGGGAAACGGAAAGGGAAATGGGACTTGATATACCGCCTTTCTGAGGTTTTTGCAAGTACATTCAAAGCGATTTACATATATTCAGGTACTTATTTTGTACCGGGGTAATGGAGGGTTAAGTGACTTGCCCAGAGTCACAAGGAGCTGCAGTGGGAATCTTGCAGTCCATCTCCATATTCCTCCCAACATTCTCCTCAAAACTCACTACCTGTTCCTCTGATCCCATTCCCACCCATCTACTCAGCACTTTCTCTCCTACTGTCATCCCTTTTAGCAGTCATATCCTCAATCTTTTACCTTCCATTGCAACTGTTCCTGATGCCTTCAAACAAGCTGTGATTACACCCCTCCTCAAAAAACCTTCAGTGAACACCTATCTGCCTGTCACCTCATCTCCCTCATCCCTTCCTTATTCAAGTTACTTGAATGTGCTATTCACTGACATTGTCTTGCTTTCTTTCATCTCAAGGTATTCTCAATCGACTACAATCTGGTTTTCTCCCTCTACATTCAACAGAAACAGCTCCTGCTAAAGTCTCCAGTGACCTGTTGCTGGCCAGATCCTCATCCTCCTTGTGCTTTTGACACAGAAGACCATCACCTAGTCCTTGACATGCTATCCTCACTTGGAATTTGGCATTCTGTTCTGTCTTGAGTTTCTTATCTCTCCCATTGCACTTTTAGCATATGGTTTGGTGAATCCTTCTTCACTGATATCTCAGTATCAGTCAGTGTACCTCAGGGCTATGTCTTGGGACATCTTTTCTCTATATAGACTTATCTCCTTGGAACTCCAATTTCCTTCCATGGTTTTCAGTATCACCTTTATACTGATAACTCCCAGATCTACCTTTCCAGACTAGAAATTTAATCAGGAATTCAGGCCCAAATTGCTGCCTGGATGTCTCACCGTCGTCTAAAACTGAACACGGCCAAGACTAAGCTTCTTATCTTTCCCCTTAAACCCATTTCTCCTTCTATTTTGATGGATAACATTCTGATCCTCCCTGTCTTATCAGCTTATAACCTTGGGGTCACATCTTTTGACTTTTCTCTCTCTCTCTACACATATCCAAACTGTTAAAACCTGTCATTTCTTTCTCTCTGTCACCACCAAAACTGATCCCTTCCTTTCTGAACACACTACCAAAACCCCTATCCACACTCATCACCTCATACTTAAAGACTACTGCAACTTGCTTCTCACATGTCTCCCACTAAACCATCTCTCTTTCCTTCAATCTGTTTGAAATTCTATTGCATGGCTTACCTTCTATTAGTGTCACTACACCCAGATAACCCCTCTCTTTAAGTCACTTCATTGGCTCTCTATCCATTTCCATATAGGGTTCAAACCCCTCTTACTAACAAATGCATTCATTCTGCAGCTCCTCAGTACCTCTCATCGCTCCCTAAAGCCCTCCCTGGGAACTTCATTCATCAGGTAAATATCTCTTTTCTGTACCCTTCTCCTCTATTGCCAACTCAAGACTCTGTTCCTTTTATCTTGCTGCACTGGCTGCCTGGAATAGACTTCCTCAATCAGTATGTCAAGCTCCGTCTGTGATGTACTCAAATATAGGCTAAGAGCCCACCTTTTCGAGGCTGCTTTTAACTCTTAACCTCTATTCACTTGTTCAGTATCCATGTCTGTTTTGTTCCTCCAATAACATAGTAACATAGTAGATGACGGCAGAAAAAGACCTACATGGTCCATCCAGTCTGCCCAACAAGATAACTCATATTTGCTACTTTTTGTGTATACCCTACTTTGATTTGTACCTGTGCTCTTCAGGGCACAGACCGTATAAGTCTGCCCAGCACTATCCCCGCCTCCCAACCACCAGCCCCGCCTCCCAACCACCGGCTCTGGCATAGACCGTACAAGTCTGCCCAGCACTATCCCCGCCTCCCAACCACCAGTCCCGCTTCCCACCACCGGCTCTGGCACAGACCGTATAAATCTGCCCAGCACTATCCCCACCTCCCAACCACCAGCCCTGCCTCCCGATCTTGACTAAGCTCCTGAGGATCCATTCCTTCGGCACAGGGGTGGAGCATGGCTGGTCGCAGCACCGGATTGAGAAACAGGCTCTCTAGCTGGAAGACATGGCGGAGAGCCGGAACATCGGCAATTCCGGGGCCAGGGCTCGGGTGCTTCCTAGGGATTGTTATGTGTTTTGATGTGTTTACAATAAAGCTGTGGCCATTTATTCGTGTTCGATATGAAATCCATTAAGTGTGTTTGGCAGTCTTGCCAATTGCCTGGTGGTCTGTAGAACAGGATACGGTTTAGATGGTCCTGTAGGGTAGGGTGATTGATTCTGATGGAGGCAATTTCAAGTTGAGGAAGTATTGATTCGGATGTTGTTGTGACGGCGAATTGGGATCTGTAAATTATAGCTAAGCCTCCTCCTCTTTTTCCGTTCCTCGTCCAGTGGGTTATTTTGTACCCTGGAGGGCATAGTTCTAAGATTATGGGGTCTTTGAGGTCGTGGATCCAGGTTACGTTTATGAAGAGAAAGTCGAGATTGTCTGTTGTGATCCAGTCGGTAATTGTTGTAGTTTTATTGACTACACTGCAGTGGCGTAGCTACGTGGGGCCTGAGGGGGCCGGGGCCCCCGCAGATTCACCCCAGGACCCCCCTCCCGGCGAACCCGCCCCCGCCGCTGCCTACCTTTACTTTTGCTGGCGGGGGATCCCACTCCCCGCCAGCCGACGTCTTCTCAGTACTTCCTGCTCTTCAATTTGTTTGCTGACGTCCTGCACGTAATTGTACGTGCAGGACGTCAGACTCAGAGAACAGTTCTGTTCTCTGAGTCTGACGTCCTGCACGTACAACGTGCAGGACGTCAGCAAACAAATTGAAGAGCGGGAAGCGACTAAGAAGAAGACGTCGGCTGGCGGGGAGTGGGATCCCCCGCCAGCAAAAGTAAAGGTAGGCGGCAGCGGCGGCGGGTTCGCGACGGGAGGGGGGGGCGGCAATGTCGGCGGTGGGGGGGCGGCGCCGGGGGGAGGGCTAAAATGTGCCCCCTCCCCCCGGGCTCTGGACCCCTCTCCCACGGAAGGCTGGCTACGCCCCTGCTACACTGTAGTTTCATCGCATGCCCCCTAGTATTATAATAATAAATAATTCCATAATCCCTTATTTGTCCTGTTTGTCTTGAATAGATTGCAAGCTCAGCTTGCAAACTTGTTTTGTGTACAGCACTGTGTACGTCTAGTAGTGCTATAGAAATTATTATTAGTAGTAGTACTAGTAGCAGCAACAACAGCTCTGGAACTGGTGTAAATGTATGCAGCTAAGGTATACACACAGATGTGTATTTTCATAACCTATGTATATACTTTGTGATTTTGCCTACTGTCCACATGAAACTCCATCACACATGCCAAACACCCAGATTCTGGGCACATACATGCCAACTTGACACAGCACATACTTGTATGTGAGGATAATTTTACAAAAGGCTTTTTTTCATCTGTATATTGATATGTACAAGCAAAAAAACCCTTTATAAAATTACCTCTGTCATGTTAAAATGAGCATTGATAAGAATTCTAACCTTTACGCCCACATCTTTTACTGCAACTTGTTGGATTTCATGCCGCTTGATATTCTTGACAGGCTCTTCAGCTGTTTCTTCCTCTTTTCGTCTATGTACAATCGTTTGAACTGTTTTAACCATATTCTTCAGTTCATCTGGATACGGTGTAGGATACCTCTTCAAGTTACCTTCCTATGTAAAAGTTTTTAAAAAGCAACAATAATTAGGAAACAAGGAAAAAAGTTGATGTAATTTCAACCAAAATTTAGAAAAGATTTTGATATATCAAGTAAAGGAAGACTCATCAATAGTTTTGATTACTTATTCCTTTATGCCTCAATCACTGTGGACTAATTTAATTCAGAATGAAACTGCGCTGTGAAACCTAAGACTTCGACTAGGAGCTGGACATAATTACTTTTACTGCAGAGAGTGAACAGTGTTTATTATGTTTTAATAAATCTTTACCTCAAAATACAGCAAGTATCAGGAACATAACATGGAAGTTTCCAGAAAACAAACTGACAAGCAGTCCGCAAGTTTCAAAAGGAATGAAGACATCGGAGCAGACACAGTGATGTTAGTAATAAAGTCTTCCTTATTACCATCACTGTGTCTGCTCAGATGCCTCCATTTCTCAAAGAATATAAAAGGTATTGTGTTAAATTCTTCAAGTGGACCTGGCTCCCACGCTGAAGATCCTGTTTCGTACAGCAACTTTTGATATGAATATAGCTAGTCCTGAACGAGCATGAAAGAAATCCAGCTACACTGATTACAGACAGGGATAAATATAAATAAAGTTTATTGTAAACCACATCAATACTTAGGTGATTTTGCAGTATACCAAACTGTACAAAAAATATTGTACTGAGGTACACAGTGAGCTTCAATGGTTGGGAATGTTACCAAACATTGCTTTAAGCCCTACCATTAAATTTAAAGAAAAAATACATTATATCAAAGAGAATATAAAGGTAGTTTTATTTCTGAATTTGACATGAATATCTTGAAGCAATCCAATTTTCTCAACTTTTTATTGCCTCTCAAAAAGAAAAACAAATAGTGATAATTTCCCTGGTAGACCCATAGTTTCAGGCATAGGGTTGCTTATACTTAATATTTGACCTTTTTCCTTAAATACATATTAATTTGGTACAGTATTGTATTTGGGGAATTCAATGATAAAAAAATTATGTATGAACAGAAGAACTTCTCTGGGTGACACTAGTATTACTCAACAGTTTGGCATCTAAGACATGAAATGGAAGTTGCTACAAAAATCTGAAATATTTTAATTTAACTAGAAATTACTTTGTTAAATGAGGATACTTTCCTATAGGTCAAAGATACAGCTATGGGGGCACCTTCTACATCATCTTATGACAAATTTATTTAAACTGTTAGGGAAAGAATTTAATAAGCTAAAATATAGTAACAATTATTTATCAATAACGTACTGGTAGTAACATAGTAGATGACGGCAGAAAAAGACCTGCACGGTCCATCCAGTCTGCCCAACAAGATAAACTCATATGTAACATCTTGATGGTCTAATTAAGGGGATAATTTTATAATTTTGTGCATGTATAAAAACCATACAGAAACCTTTTGCTGTGTGGGCTTCAGTGAAATTTCAAAAATATGTGCTTAAATCTACTTTGAAAATTACCATAGAGAAATTATGCACTTATCTGCTGACAGTTTCATCACCTCATGAGACAAAACTGGTGTGTATGAAACTGTGTTTTTCATTATATCACTTAGCCTTTGAAAAGGTCTTCCAAAATTTGAGATGCTTATTCCTAATTATAAAGTGTCTACAGACCTTAATGCTTATTTAGTAAAAAATTTTAAGGTAAAATGTATTATGCTGACCTAGATGCTGGCCTTTTTGATTGATGTCTGTTTTAGATGTTGAGTCTTTCTTAATGTAATCTTATCTTTACTACAGAGGGGTTCACAATCTAAGGTCTGCAAAATCACTATAGGATGTCACCAACATCCTCAGACAGCAAACCGACTTCATTATGAGGAGCTATGCTCTGCTGCTATTGCCTGATTGGATTACCTGATCCCATGTGACCCATACTGGCAGAGAAAGATCATGGCCTCAAGAAGCATAGATCCATATAGAGATGAGGGCGGAAGAAGGGTGAGCTAAATGCTGCAGCAAAGAAGCCCAAACTGGATGAAGAGGAAGCAGGGAACAGTGTCGCTCATTGTCACCAGCAGCAGATTGAAACAGCACAGAGAGTAGGCAGGGAAGCCTGCTGCCACTAGCAGAATCTTCATTTGCTACTGATGCATATAACTGGAGGAGGAGGAGGAGGAGGTGGTAGCAGCAAGGCGATATCCCTATTTCTTAGTACTCTCACATGAGATCTGACCACTCTACTGACCCAATAAGGGATAAAAGCTGCCCGAAGAAGTCTGTCCATTAGGGTGGGAGGAGTAGAAGGAAGTGAAGAGGGAAAAGGCAGTAGGGAAGGCATGTGTGAGGAGGAGAAAAGAACTCAAGAAAGTGCCTGGGGGGAGGGGGGGGAGGGGTGGAGTGCAAAGTAGGGTAGAAAGGAAGGCTTTCAGAAATGGGCCATGGAGGGAGGCCACCAGGGAGAAACCTGCCAGGGATTGAGAGCTTGGGAGGGGGATGAAATATGACTGCTGGGATCAAAGTAGATGGTGAAGAGGCAATTACCCCAGGGATCATTTTGATAACCCCACATGTAAAATCTGCAGGTATTGAAATACCTACACAGCAACCAGACCCAGGATTTTAAGAGGAAAATTCTCCTGGCACTTTCCCTTAAAAAAAAAAAAAAATCACTTGCAGGCCCATGGCACAAAGTTGACTGCTGGAGAGAGGCAAAAGCAAGAGAGACTGGTGAGGAGGGGCTAGAAAAGAACACAGATGAGGAAAATGGGAGAGGCAGGGCGGATTAGATTGCAGCTGGAGAGGGAGCTTAGTGAATAGTGCCCAAGGGAAAGAAGGAAGATTAATGAGAAAGGCTGGATGGAAAACAGAAAGATATTGATTTGGCAAAATGGCGGAGGGGGGGGGGGGAGAGGCAGATTACTACTGAGAAGAGTCTTCAGAGAGAAAGAGAGAAATGTGGGAGGGGGCTTGATAGGAAAAAAACTGAGGGAAAAAGTGATAGGAAAAGGACTCAGGTGAAAGTTACTTATGGAGAATGGTTAGGGAGAAACCGTAGTGAAGAGAGGATGGACAGAAATTGGTGAGGTGGGAGCTGAAGGGGGAGAGACTGGCAAGGATGTGCTGGGATGAGACGAGAGAAACAAATGGGGATGGCATTGATTTGAGAGGCTGGTAACATAGGACTGATGGTGTGTGAAGGGAGAGACTTGTGGAGAGGGGCTAGGGGAAGGAATGGGAAACAACTGGTGAGGAGATTCTGATGGACAGTGAAACTGGCAAGAAGCAGTTTAGCTGGGGAGGAATGAGAGCCCTTACCGCCACCTGTTTTGTAAGCAGCAACAAAACAGAGTTTAAAAGGGGGTTAGACGGTTTCCTAAAGGACAAGTCCATAAACCACTACTAAATGGACTTGGGGAAAAATCCACAATTCCAGGAATAACTTGTATAGAATGTTTGTACGTTTGGGAAGCTTGCCAGGTGCACTTGGCCTGGATTGGCCGCTGTCGTGGACAGGATGCTGGGCTCGATGGACCCTTGGTCTTTTCCCAGTGTGGCATTACTTATGTACTTAACAATGGCTCATGCACTAATCCTGTGCTAATCAAGTTAGTGCACAGTAATGTAACTGCACTGATTACCACAGACATTTCCCCTCGGCAAAAAAAAATCATTTTTAACACGCCAATAACGTATTCACATGTCAAAAGTACTGTGGGATGCCTCAGCGCGCTCTACATTATGCCATGTTAAGATGCGGTAAGCACGCATTACTGCTTACTGCAGCTTGGTAAAAGGGCCCCTAAATTAGATTATTAAATTGTGATATTTTGTAACTGGGTAAGTGGCATTATCAAAAAATACCAGCAACTCAGCTTAATTAGGGAACATATTGTCAATATAAATAAAAATGGCAGGAGATAGTCCTTAGCCAGATTAACAAATTCAAATTTCTTGAGAGAAGATACAGACATTAAGCAGAGTTACTCAGTTTGGTTCATGCCTATGTTGGACCTCCAACTGACCAATACTGAGTTTTCATGAATAGCCAATATAACCTGCAATACACAATCAAATGGATCAAGGGCTTCCTAACCACCAGAACATATCAAGTGAAATCTAACACTAACTTATCATCACCGTGGAAACCAAACTGTGGAATACCACAAGGATGGGAAAATTAGGTTCTTACCTTGGTAATTTTCTTTCCTTTAGTCATAGCAGATGAAGCCATTACGTATGGGTTATGTCCA
Source organism: Microcaecilia unicolor (assembly GCF_901765095.1). Lineage (NCBI taxonomy): Eukaryota > Metazoa > Chordata > Amphibia > Gymnophiona > Siphonopidae > Microcaecilia > Microcaecilia unicolor. The sequence continues at coordinate 109,586,878 of NC_044032.1, read as the reverse complement.
TCAACCAGCAGGGGAGATAGAGAGCACTCAAACTTTCACAGTGCCCTCTTGGCCAGCTAGCTCCACTGCCTCTTCAGTATTTGAAGCTTCCAACGCAGTATGGCAAACCGCAATGGGAATCACAAGAGCTTTCCTCACAGCGAACGATGGCCCATCACAAGGGCATGAACTCATAAAGGAGGGAATGCACATCCTCCTGGAGGGAATAAACTCATCCTCCTTATTGTATAAGTGGAGGGGAACACACGCGCCTCCTGGAGGGAATCACACATCCTCCCAACACACTGGAGGGAATGAACTCATCCTCCTATTTATAGAACTGGAGGGGAACACACGCGCCTCCTGCAGAGAATCAACACATCCTCCAAAAAAAACATGCTGGAGGGAATGAACACATCCTCCTAAATTTAAAACTGAACATGAATCCTGAAGATTGTTTTCCAACTTTCTCCCAAGGAAGGAACTTCAGGAAATTTGAACAGAACCTGAAAAACAGATTCACAGCATACAGACAATCATACAGGGAGGGCTCATGGCTTCATCTGCTATGACTAAAGGAAAGAAAATTACCAAGGTAAGAACCTAATTTTCCCTTCCTTGTCATCAAGCAGATGAAGCCATTACGTATGGGATGTAACAAAGCAATCCCTAGATAGGGTGGGAACAAGCCACACCACGCGCTAGCACTTGTGCACCAAAACGCGCATCCCTCCTGGCAGCCACATCCAGCCTGTAATGTCGGGCAAAGGAGAGCTTAGAAGCCCATGTTGCTGCACTGCATATCTCTTGAAGAGAGAGTGCTCCAGTTTCAGCCCAAGAGGAAGAAATCGCTCTAGTAGAATGTGCCTTAAAGGCTACAGGCGGAACCCTGCCAGCCAGCAGATAAGCTGAAAAGATAGTTTCTTTGAGCCAGCGGGCAATAGTGGCTTTAGACGCTGGAGACCCTCTGCGAGAACCGGATAGCAAAACAAACAGATGATCAGAAGTCCTGAAAGAGTTAGTAACTCGCAGATACTGCAGCAGAGTCCTGCGCACATCTAAAAGGTGCAGCTGCCCAAAAGATTCTGGAAACTCTTCCTCTGAAAAAGAGGGCAAGAAAATAGGCTGGTTTAAGTGAAAGGCTGAAACCACCTTAGGCATAAAGGAAGGCACGGTCCGAACCGTGACTCCTGACTCTGAAAATTGCAGAAATGGGTCTCTACAGGACAGCGCCTGGAGCTCTGACACCCGTCTCGCCGAGGTAATGGCCACCAGAAAAATGGCCTTCAGTGTCAAGTCTTTCTCCGATGCTCGCCGAAGCGGCTCAAAAGGAGATGCCTGCAGGGTTTTCAAAACTAGCCCCAGGTTCCAAGCTGGACAGGGTGCTCGCACTGGAAGTCGGAGCCGAAGCACCCCTCTAAGAAACCGTGCCACATCTGGGTGAGCAGCCAAAGACACGCCTTCCACCTTACCACGAAGGGAGGCCAACGCTGCCACCTGCACCCGCAGGGAATTATAGGCCAAGCCTTTTTGTACACCTTCCTGCAAAAAGTCCAGAATCGGCGAGACAGGAGCCTGCATTGGAACAATGGCTCTGGAAGCACACCAAGACTCAAACAGGCACCAAATCCTGGCATAAGCCACGGAAGTGGACCGCTTGCGGGCTTGCAGGAGAGTGGAAATAACTTTATTGGAATAACCTTTATCCCTCAATTGCGCCCTCTCAATAGCCATGCCGTAAGACCAAAGCGGCCGGCGTCCTCCATGGCTACCGGTCCCTGAGTGTTCAGTACCAGAGGTAACGGCAGAGGAGCCTCCAGGAGCATCTGTCGGAGGTCTGCATACCAAGGTCTCCTTGGCCAATCCGGGGCGATGAGGACCACTTCTCCTGGGTGCAGCCGAATCCGCAAGAGCAGGCGCCCTATCAAGGGCCATGGGGGAAACACATAAAGTAGACCCGGAGGCCAGGGTTGAGCCAAGGCATCCAACCCCGCCGAGCGAGGATCTCTCCGTCTGCTGAAAAAGCACGGGACTTTGGTATTGGCACTTAGTACATAAGTACATAAGTACATAAGTAGTGCCATACTGGGAAAGACCAAAGGTCCATCTAGCCCAGCATCCTGTCACCGACAGTGGCCAATCCAGGTCAAGGGCACCTGGCACGCTCCCCAAACGTAAAAACATTCCAGACAAGTTATACCTAAAAATGCGGAATTTTTCCAAGTCCATTTAATAGCGGTCTATGGACTTGTCCTTTAGGAATCTATCTAACCCCTTTTTAAACTCCGTCAAGCTAACCGCCCGTACCACTTGTCGCCATTAGATCCATCACGGGCTTGCCCCATTTGGCACAGATCTGCAGGAATACTTCGTCTGCCAGATTCCATTCTGCTGGATCGATCTGATGCCTGCTCAGATAATCGGCCTGCACATTGCTCTGACCTGCAATATGAGCTGCCGACAGACACTGAAGATGCAGCTCGGCCCAGTGGCAAATCAGTTCGGCCTGCGCGGCTAGTGCTCTGCACCTTGTTCCGCCTTGTCGATTTATATAGGCCACCGTTGTCGTGTTGTCCGACATCACTCTGACAGCCAATCCTTCCAGGGTCACTTGAAAGGCCAGAAGCGCCTGAAACACCGCTTTCAACTCTAGGCGGTTGATGGACCACTCCGACTCCTCGGGTGTCCATAGACCCTGGGCATGCTTCCCCTTGCAGTGTGCGCCCCAGCCCTTCAGGCTGGCATCTGTTACCACTAGGCACCAAACGGGGAGCGTCAGCGGCATTCCTCGCCGCAGCATGCTGTCCGAGAGCCACCACTCCATGCTGAGACGGGCCGCAGGGAGCCAAGGAAGTCTGCACTGGTAATCCTAAGAAATAGGAGACCATCTCCGGAGTAGGGAATACTGTAGAGGTCTCAGGTGCGCTCTCGCCCAGGGTACCACTTTCATCGTGGCTGTCATCGATCCCAGCAGCTGGACAATGTCCCAAGCTCGCGGGCGGGGCATCCTCAGGAGCAGACGGACCTGATTCTGAAGCTTGCACCGCCTTAGCTCGGGTAGGAACACATAGCCCGAGACTGTGTCGAACCTGGCCCCCAAAAACTCTAGAGATTGTGAAGGGGACAGGTGACTTTCGGCCATATTGACGACCCAGCCTAGAGATTGCAGTACTGAGACCACTCTGGCTGTAGCTTGTAAGCTCTCTGTTGCAGAGTCTGCTCTGATGAGCCAGTCGTCTAGGTACGGGTGAACCCTGATACCTTCTCGCCTGAGAAAAGCAGCTACTACCACCATTACCTTCGAAAAGGTTCGGGGAGCTGTGGCGAGGCCAAAAGGCAAGGCTCTGAACTGGAAATGTTTTCCCAACACCGCAAACCTCAGAAACTTCTGGTGCGGGGGCCAAATCGGTATGTGCAAGTAAGCTTCTTTCAGGTCTAGAGACATGAGAAACTCTCCTGGCTGAACCGCCGCAATGACGGAGCACAGGGATTCCATGTGGAAATGCCGCACTCTCAGGGACTTGTTCACTTCTTTTAAGTCCAGAATAGGGCGAAAGGACCCACCTTTTCGTGGCACCACAAAGTAGATGGAGTATCGGCCGCAGCGTTGCTCGGCGGGAGGCACCAGGGTCACTGCCCCTAACTGAATCAGACCTTGTAAAGTCTCCTCCACCGCTGCCCGTTTGACGGCAGAACCGCATCGGGACTCCACAAACACGTCTCTTACTGGGGTGTTGAATTCTATTCTGTATCCATCTCTGATCAGGTCCAGAACCCACTGATCTGAGGAAATCTTGGCCCACTCCTCGACAAAGAGGGAAAGCCGTCCTCCGATGACAGGCATCGAGGAGAGGGCCGGCGCACCATCATTGAGAGGGTCGCCCCTGAACTCCTGGTCTTGAGCCACCGGCTGCAGAACGCTTGTCCAAGCGAAAGGAGTTCCTCTGCTGACCACGGGCACGTGAAGTGAACCCAGCAGAACGCCCCGGGCGGTACTTTCTAGCTTCACGGAAGCAAGGTCTGTACGAGGAGTGGACCGCCTGGCCCTTAGAGGAAGGCCTCTGCCTATCTTCGGGCAAGCGCTGGGGTTTTGGATCACCCAGGCCTTTCACAATTTTCTCTAACTCCTCACCAAATAGGAGAAGTCCTTGAAAAGGCAACTTCACCAACCTTTGCTTAGAGGCCATGTCCGCTGCCCAGTGTCGTAGCTACAGACGACGGCGAGCCGCCACTGCTACTGCCATTTGTTTAGCCGAAGCTCTGACAAGGTCATAAAGGGCATCAGCCAGAAAGGACAAGGCCACCTCCATCTGCGGAGCCACATCCAAGAAGGGCTCTGCTCCATCTCCGGGCTGAGCCACTGCCTGTTGCAGCCAAGCTAGGCAGGCTCTCACAGCATAACAGCTGCATGCAGACGCCCGAACAGTGAGACCTGCAATTTCAAAGGACCGTTTCAACACTGTTTCCAGCCTACGGTCTTGAACATCCTTCAGGGCAACACCTCCTTCAACAGGGAGGGTAGTTCTCTTTGTCACCGCAGTGACTAGGGCATCCACTGAAGGCATTTGAAAACGAGCCAAATGCCCCTCACGCAGAGGGTATAACTGCCCCATAGCCCTGGAAACTCTCAAAGGTCCCTCGGGGTCAGCCCACTGAGCCGAAACAAGCTCTAGGATGGAGTCATGCAAAGGGAAGGCCCGAGCAGCTTTCTTGGTACTAGCCATCCTGGGATTACCCGAGGAGGCCATGCCACTGTCAGGATCTTCAATCGAGAGGGCCTGCAGGGTATCTGAAATAAGCGCTGGCAGCTCATCACGGTGGAAAATCCTCACCGCGGAGGGATCATCCAGATCCTGTGGTAAATCCGCACCTGACTCTGGTTCCTCAGACCAAGAACGTCTGTCAGAGTTCTCCGAATCCTCACACCCCGACCACGGGGGGAAAAAGGTGCACCACAATCTGAAGGGGAATTAACCCTTCTGCGCTTATCTTTAGGCCAAGCATCCGGGAAAAAAACCTCACTGGGCAGTCCCAGGCCAGAATCCATCGGGGGGGGGGGGGGGGGGCAATCAGAGGAGCCTCAGGCGACCCTTGAGGAAGGGCTCTTTTCATCATGTATGCTTTATGCAGCAAAAGCACAAAATCCAGGGAGAAATCTCACCCTGGGCACCCAAATCCTGTCCGGTGCTAGCCACTCCTGAAATAACCTCATCTCGAGGTGCCCCACCCGGCTCAGGTCTCTCCGTGTCCACGGAGGCCGCGCCATGCGGTGTAAGCAAAATGGCGCCCGCTGCCAGCTCAGAGCGGGAAGAAACATTGCTCGCCATGCTCGGGCCGGCTCCTACGCCAATACAGCACGATTTACAGAGCCCTGCTGCTGATTTGCGCTTGCCACAAGTGGAACAGTGCTTTACATTGTCCGCAGCCATCGCCGAAAAAACGGCGGTAAAATCCAAAATGGCGGTTTCGCGCCAAAATCGCCCCGATCGCGGGCCCACCCCGGAGGAGTTGGAAAACACTCTTACCTCAAAGGATCTAGTGTACAACTACGATCCTGCTGAAAATCAGGTCAAAAACCTCTGTTCCAGCGTCTCTGCGTTTAAAAACGCAACGCGACTTTTTTTTTTTTTTTTTAAGCTGTGAGGAAAGCAGAGGTATTGAAGACTCCGGAGGCTCAGATGAGTGGGAAAGGCAAGGAAAGGGCGAACCTATATGCCTGCATCCACTGTTGGTGGGTAAGGACAGGGAAAGCAAGGCAATATGTCCACATCCACAGAGGTATGGGTAAGGCAGGGAAAGGGCTAACCTATGTGCCTTTAAAGTGAAGCTGCTATAGCCTCCAACACCCCGGTTAACAACTGGCAAGCCAGGAACCACCTCCCGGCAGATTTTTCTGGAGCTCGAACAAGCTGCAGCCACCCTGCTAAGGGAGATAGAGAATACTGAAGAGACAGTGGAGATAGCTGGCCAAGAGGGCACTGTGAAAGTTTGAGTGCTCTCTATCTCCCCTGCTGGTTGATGGACATAACCCATACGTAATGGCTTCATCTGCTTGATGACAAGGAACATCATTATCACCGATCCTTTTTAACCTCATGATGACCCCACTAGCCAAAGCCCTATCCACTCAAGGCCTCAACCCATTCATTTATGCAGATGACGTCACAATATATATCCCATACAACAAGATCTGTCAGAAATCAACAACGAAATCAAGCTCAGCTTGATCATCATGGACTCATGGGCAAATGCATTCCAATTAAAACTCAACACAGAAAAAACACAGTGTCTCATCATCTCCTCCCAACACAACACATACAAACCCCAAAACCTAAGCATCCCAGGTCACACTCTCCCCATCTCAGACAAGCTAAAAATTCTCAGAGTAACAATCGACCGAAACCTCACTCTAGAGAACCAAGAAAAATCTACCATAAAGAAAATGTTTCACTCAATGTGGAAACTGAAACACGTGAAACCATTCTTCCCGAGGGCTATATTTCGCAACCTGATACAATCAATGGTACTAAGCCACGCAGATTACTGCAATGGAATTTATGCGGGATGCAAAGAACAAATTATAAAGAAGCTTCAGAACGCCCAGAACAAAGCAGCCAGGCTTATATTTGGAAAAGCACATTATGATAGCGCCAAACCCCTCCGAGATACACTGCACTGGTTCCCAATCAAAGAACGCATTGCTTTTAAGGTCTGCACCATGATTCATAAAATTATACACGGCGAAGCCCCGAGATACATGACGGACTTCATAGACCTACCAACCAGAAACACAACAAGCTCAGCACGAACTTACCTAAATCTCTACTACCCAAGTACTAAAGGACTCAAATACAAATCAACTTATGCATCCACCTTTTCTTACTTAAGCTCACAACTATGGAACGCGCTGCCAAAGATGGTAATAACAACGAACAACCACCTAAGTTTCCGTAAAGAACTAAAAACAAACCTGTTCAAAAAGGTATACCCCACTGACCCAACATAAAAACCTAAGTTCCTGCGACACTGCAAAACCAAAGACTGTAATGTACATACCTTACCCTCATCCCACCTCCCTAAGTTCCCCAATGTATTTACCAAATACGAACCTTCTTTTACCACAATAACACCTGTATTTGTTCAAACCGCAACTGGCGAATGCTGTTGCAGTACCATGTAAGCCACAATGAGCCTGCAAATAGGTGAGAAAATGTGGGATACAAATTGAACAAATAAATAAAATAAATAAATACTAAAACCCTGTGGTTGCTATTAGTATTGCAGCATCTAATTATTTGTAAAGTGATATCCTGAGGCCACTGCTCGCACTGCAATATCCATACCAGACACACATATATGGCCTAAAAGCATGCCAAAATATACACTAAGCTAGGTCAAACTGCTTGTGAGAGTATCCAAATGAAACAATGTGGTGATTTAAATGCAGGCTAGCAGTTTCTGAATTCTTGTCCTTAGTTTTAACTAAAATCAGTAGAACACGCTCCATGAGTTTTCTTTGCCCTTTTCTATATGAAATCAACATTAACTGGAGCAACTTAGTATTTCCAAAAAGACTTCTGTGACAGAACAGTGCGTTTTAAACTTGTAAAATTGCCTTTATTAAACCTTGAACTGTAGTTCTCTAGCCAGCAGATGGTGCATGTTTTATGTTAAAACTGTAATAGAAAAGTGAATGCCCTCTTTAAGTTTCACTCAGTGAAGAAGTGAATCTACATTACTGTGAACAGTATACTTTTAAATCTTATTTCCAAAGCTAGATGATTCTTCTGATAAGAATTTCTTGAATAAATAGGATTTGACCATTTTGCAAAAATTTAGGTAATCAGTTTTTCTCCTTAGTTCTATTGATAATCAGTTCCACAACTTAACTACAAAGTAGGGGAACACAACAGCATGAATAGATTTATTCATTAAGCCCTCCTTGCAACTGGGGAGATGAAGTTGGAGAAAGTTCCGAACTCTGAACAAGGCGTTTCTTAATGGAAGGTCATTTAGAGTGTACACGTAGTCTGGGGCCACACCATGTATCATTTGAAAGACAAAAACTATGATCTTAAAGTATAACCTGGCCACAGGAAGCCAGTGAAATGCTCGTAGTAGGGGAGTGGATCTGTGATAGCGTGTGACTTTGAATATCATGCATGTTTTGAGCTGTCTGTAATTTCTTAAAGCTTAGTTTTTTACATCCTGCATATAGTCCATCAAAGTAGTCCATCTGAGACAGTATCAATGTCTGAACGAGAAGACGGAATGTCGTGACTGAAAAAAAGACCTCTGACTTTTCTCAGTTTCCAAAGAGTTCTACATGGTGCCGCTGCTGCTGCGCCCGGCGTCACCATGATGAAGTTTTGCTTCAGGCGGCAGGGCAACGACCCTCAGCGCGAGGTGAAGCAGGAGCTCTTCGCCTTCAATAAGACAATGTCACAACATACATTACTTACAAATCTAAACTGACAGAAATAACCAAAGAAATCAAGATCAGCTTAAACATCACGGACTCTTGGGCAAACGCATTTCAACTAAAACTCAACAAAGAAAAAACAACTGTCTCGTCATCTCATCCCAACACAGCACGGACAACCCCACAATTATCAACACCCCAGATTACACCCTCCCTATATCAGACAGCCTGAAAATCCTTGGTGTCACACTGGACCGCAACTTAAAACTAGAGAGCCAAGTGAAAACCACAACAAAGAAAATGTTCCACTCAATGTGGGAACTCAAACGCGTAAAACAATTCTTCCCGAGGGAAACATTTAGCAACCTGATACAATCAGTGGTACTAAGCCATGTAGACTACTGCAATGGAATTTATGTGGGATGCAAAGAACAAACCTTAAAGAAACTTCAGACAGATCAAAACACAGCAGCCAGGCTTATCTTTGGGAAAACGTGATTTGAAAGTGCAAAACCCCTCTGCGAAAAACTACACTGGCTCCTAATGAAAAAACGCATTGCTTTCAAAATCTGCACTATGGTTCCCAAAATAATCTATGGTGAAGCCCTGGGATACATGACAAACTTGATCGACCTACCAACTAGAAACACATTTGAATCAACACAAATGTACCTAAACCTGCACTACCCAAGCTGCAAAGGACTCAAATACAAATCAACTTACGCATCCAGTTTTTCCTACATAAGCACACAACTGTGGAACGTATTACCAAAAGTCTTGAAAACTACGTACGACCACCTACACTTTCATAGAACACTAAAAACTTACCTGTTTAAAAAGGCATACCCTATCAATCCAACATAAATGCCTGATCTCTGCAAAAAAAAACAAACAAAAAACAAACAACAACACATAATGAACATAACAACCCTTCTGTGCACGATTCCCTTAAGTAGCTATACCACATGAACGTTACCTTACCACAACTTCACTATGTATTTGTTTACAACGGAGTCTGCAATCGCCCCTCCGGTATTATGTAAGCCATATTGAGCCTGCAAATAGGTGGGAAAATGTGGGATACAAATGTAACAAATAAAAATATCTTTGTAGTGACCTCTTGATATTTGGTTGTCAATTAGATTTTGGTTTACTATGACTCCAAATATCTTTAAAGCTTTTTCTAGTGGATAACTGGTTTGAGCAGTTGTGAAGTTATTATATGATCTGGGGCTGTGCTAACTTATTACTATGAATTTGGTCTTCTCTTTGTTTAATTTCTGCCTCAAAGCTGATGCCCATGTCTCCATTGTATGAAGCCCTGACTGAATCATTCCAGTTGCACTACTAATGTCCCCTATGAAGGGAATATATATCACTAGTAAAAATGCCCGTTTCTTAAGGGAAGGAAACGGGCGCTAGCAAGGCAATCCCCCACCCTCCCTCACTGTTCCAGACTGTGCCCTCCCTCCGATTTCACCCCCCCCCTCCGCGATCCTGTCGACCCCCCTTCTTGGCGAAAACCATCCCCCACCGCCATGGAGTACCTGTGCTGACGGGGGACCCCAACCCCCGTCAGCCGAAGTCCTGTGCTGGACTTCGCGGCGTCGCTTCCTCAATGATCTTCTGTTGAAGTTCCTCTGCGTGCGTCTGACATCAGTGCGTGCCTGCCTAGCAGACCACCTCCGAGGGAGGCACGGTACCAGGCACATTAGAACGTTGGCGGTGAGGATTATTATATAGGATTACATCATCTGTGTATATGCATGATCGTAATCCTCTCGCTTCTAATTTTCTTCCCATAGGTGCCATCAAAGTATTGAACAAAATTGGTGATAGTGGGGACCCCTGGGGTTCCCCAAACTTAGGGGCCCAGAGAGTAACATAGTGGATTACGGCAGAAAAAAACCTGCACGGTCCATCCAGTCTACCCAACAAGATAAACTCATATGTGCTACTTTCTGTGTATACCCTACCTTGATTTGTACCTGTCCTCTTCAGGGCACAGACCACATAAGTCTGCCCAGCACTATCCCTACCTCCCAACCACCAGTTCCGCCTCCCACCACCGGCTCTGGCACCCAATCTCAGCTAAGCTCCTGAGGATCCATGCCTTCTGAACAGGATTCCTTTATGTTTATCCCACGCATGTTTGAATTCCGTTACTGTTTTCTTTTCCACCACCTCCCGCGGGAGGGCATTCCAAGCATCCACTACTCTCTCTCAGTGAAAAAATACTTCCTGACATTCTTCTTGAGTCTGCCCCCCTTCAATCTCATTTCATTGAAAGGGGAGATATTTGCTAGATAATTTGACTTCAGATGATCTTGACCTAACGAAACCTGTGAATCAGTTTAACATGGCTCTTCCTAATCCGATGCTGTCTAGCAGATGAAGTAGTATGTTATTGTCCACCACATCAAATGCGCTGGACATGTCAAATTGGAGTAGTAAGACTTTTCTTCCCATGCTTACCTCTCTTCTAACTTTGCTCACAAAAGAAATTAATGTAGATTATGTGCTGTTTTGTGGTCTAAATCCTGATTGGGATTGATATAGGACCAAGTGATACGTAATCCATTAACTGGAGTGATACTATCCCTTCCATGACCCTAATAGTGGGATGGAAGGCACTGGCCTGTAATTTGTTACTGGCCATGATGTTCATAAGGATTGGGGTATTATGCTGCCTTTTTTTTCCCTGGGAAATGCCCTTAGTAGAAAAGAAAAATGATTTGTTAGTAATTCGATAAGCCAATTGGGTGATTCCCTCATTATGAAATTAGAACATTCATCCAGCATACAGTGAGACTTTGCATATTTTTTCAGATGAATGTGGACCTGTGAGGTTCAGGTTCTGCCAGCCCACAAGGGCTCACTATGGTGCTCAACATTGTCCAATGTGTGACACTGGTTTGGCTAGTCCTGCTAGCCCACAAGGGCTCACTATGGTGCTCAACATTGTCCAATGTGTGACACTGGTTTGGCTAGTCCTGCTGTTATGATGACTACGTTTTGTTCAAAATATAAAGCCAGCTACACCACAGTAGGTGAAACTCTTTTTTTTTTTTTGTTACATTTGTACCCCGCGCTTTCCCACTCATGGCAGGCTCAATGCGGCTTACATGGGGCAATGGAGGGTTAAGTGACTTGCCCAGAGTCACAAGGAGCTGCCTGTGCCTGAAGTGGGAATCGAACTCAGTTCCTCAGGACCAAAGTCCACCACCCTAACCACTAGGCCAGTCCTCCACTCCAATATTTGTGGTTGCCACAGTTTTAATGTCTAATAAACTGTTCATGAATACATATATTTTTGATGTTAAGGTGACCTGACCCTATGTACGTCTCATAATATTCAGCAGCACTTGATTGGAGAATGCCACTAAATATGTCTGACCGCCACAAATGTTTAGTGCTGGGGCATTCCTGAGACAATCAAGTGGACTCAGAATTTTCCTTGGTACTGCCGATATCCATTCCCAGTGCCTGGATAACTACTAACCAAGCACACAGGACCGCTAAAAATCATTCCTAACTATACCCTGTTAGAAATCCAGATATCAGAACTGAATATCAATGGTACCCAGAAAACTTCTAGGGGCCACTGAATACCTAGATATTCAGTGTTGGCAGCGCAGGCTATCCTTACGTCAAAGTTTTGGTGAAACACTTCCCAGCTCTTCAGAATAGCCATATTGGGTTATATGTTATGTTACACAGATCTTCTAGTCTGCAATTACCAAAATTTTGGTTCAATATGGATTACATTACGAGAACAGGAAATAGGAACCCAGGTATATAAACAGCCTAACAAAAACAGTTGTAACTAACAAATGTACACAATTAACATACATTTTACCGAATAGGGTGTCAGACCAATGGTCCATAGCCCAGTATACCTGCTTCCAAAAGTGGCCAATCCAGGTCATAAGTAACTGGCAGAAAACCAATTAGTTGCAACATTCCAAGCTACGAATCCTGTGGCTTCCCCCATGACCATCTCAACAACAGACTATAGACTTTTCCTCCAGGAGCTTCTCCAAACCTTTTTTAAACCCAGATACATTAACTGCTGTTACCACATCCTACAGCAGTGAGTTCCAGAGCTTAATTATTTTTGAGTGAAAAAATATTCCCTCCTATTTGTCTTAAAAGCATTTCCATATAATTTCATTGAGTGTCCCTGGTCTCTGTACATTTTAAAAGACTGAAAAATCATATCACTTCTACCCATTCTAAATCACTCAGGAATTTGTAGACCTCAATCATATGCCCCCCTCAGCCATCTCTTTTCCAAGCCGAGGAACCCTAACCTCTTTAGCCTTCCTCATATAGGAGGAGTTCCACTCCCTTTATCATTTTGGTTGCTCTTCTTTGAACCTTTTCTAATTCCACTGGATCTTTTTTGATATATGGTGACCAGAATTGAACACAATACTCAAGATGAAGTAGCACCATATTGCGATACAGAGGCATTATAATATTTTTGGTCTTATTCTGCAACCCTTTTCTAATAATTCCTAGCATTGTTTGTTTGTTTTTTTTTTTTTTTGCTTCCACCGCACAATGGGCAGAAGATTTCAGCATATTGTCTACGACACCTAGATCTTTTTCTTGAGTGCTGACTCCTAAGGTGGATCCTAGCATTAAGTAACTCTGATTTGGATTATTCTTCCCAATATGCATCACTTTGCATTTGTTCACATTAAATTTCATCTGCAATTTGGATGCCCATTCTTCCAGTTTCCTAAGATCTTTCTGCAATTTTTTACAATCCGCATGTGTTTTGACAACTTTGAATAGTTTTGTGTCATCTACAAATGTAATCACCTCACTTGTTTTCATATCATTTATAAATATGTAAACGAGAACTAGGCCCAGTACAGATTCCTGCAGCACTCCACTATTCACCCTCCTCCATTGAGAAAAATGACCATTTAACCATACCCTCCGTTTTCTGTTCAATAACCAATTCCTAATCCACAGACAGGCATTGCCTCCTATCCCATGATTTTTAAAATTTTCTCAGGAGTCTTTCATGAGGAACTTTGTCAAACGCTTTCTGAAAATCCAGATACACTATTTATTTATTTATTGCACTACATTAATCGTCTCACCTTTATCCACATGTTTATGTCTTCAAAGAAATAAAGCAAATTGGTGAGGTAAGACTTCCCTTTGCTGAACCTATGCTGACTCCGTCCCATTAAACCATATTTTTCTACATCTTCCATCATTTTATTCTTTATAACAGTCTCCACTATTTTGCCTGGCACTGAAGTCAGGCTTACTGGTCTGTAATTTCCCATGTCACACCTGGAATCCTTTTTAAAATCAGTGTTACATTGGCCACCCTCCAATCTTCAGGTACTATGGATGATTTTAATGACAGGTTACAGATCACTAACAAAAGACCAGCAATTTCATGTTTGAGTTCTTTCAGTACCCAGGGGTATATGCCATCTGGTCCAGGTGATTTTGCCAATTTTGCTCAGTAAGTCTTCCAGGTTCAAAGAGATTTCATTCAGTTTCTCCAAATCGTCATCCTTGAAAACCATTTCCAGTACAGGTAGATCTCTTATATCATCTTCCACAAAGACCGAATCAAAGAATTCAATCTCTCCATTATGGCCTTATCCTCCCTGAGAGCTCCTTTTGCTCCAACATGATCTAACACTCCCATGGATTCCCTCACAGGCTTTCTGCTTCTGATGTACATGGAAAAGGTGTTACTGGGATTTTTAGTCTCCACTGCAAGTTTTTCTTCATATTCCCTTTTAGCCTTTATCAGAGTGTTGCATCTAACTTGACACTACTTATGTTACTTCTTATTTTCTTCAATCAGTGATACAACAGTGTGTCCCAGACACGCTTGTTGAGTATTACTGTTTAAAGTGAGTTAACAGGTTAAAATATTTAATTCTTTCTTTTTGCTGTCAAACCTGTGGGAAATGTGGTTAAGAATATGTGGTAATTACAGCACCTTCTGCAGAGCAGAGGTATTTATTTTTTCTTTGCATCTTTCACGTTACCCAGTGTTACTATTTTTAGCATTATTGTACAGCTTCTCGTGCATTACTTATGTATTTGATATATTAAATCTAAAAGTCACAGTCTCCTGTATTACCTGCATATCTATGCTGTGTACATAAATGCCATTACTGCAGCAGGATTCCAGCGCACTATATAATATTTTATTATTATGCAACTGGATGATAAACACAAGAATATGACTGGCTGCCTGATACCTCATCTTACAATGTAAAAACTAATATCATGAAATAATGTTTTATAGCCTTCAGAAACCTATTTATTAAAAGAAACTAGGCATGAATTCACATGGATGTAGAGTTCACACTGCAGTTGAGATGCGACAATATTCCTACCTAACCACTACCTGCCATGTCTCATTTCCTTAACATATCATTAATGCATCAAACTTCAAGATATAGCACAGTAGCACATGTAGATTCATCATGAATTCGACATTATCTGTGATGCTGGTTTGGCACCACATACCATCCAAAGTATTCTTAAACAGAAAAATCTAGAAAGAGTAATTATTTCAAAATGATTTGCTATTCTATGCTAACCAGTTTAAGTATAATTAGCTTAGATCTCCACACAAGCTAATAAAGAAATCAGAAATACGAATAAAAAAAATACTGACCCGAGGTGGTGCTTCTCTTTCATCTTTGTCTTCATCACATTCAAATGCCACCTGCGCACGCTGCTTCCTCTGCTCTTCCCACAAAGTGGGATTGAAGCTCTCATTATCGGAGACAAATGTAACTGAATAAAGCCAGAAAACAAACTTCTCAATAAGTAAACTATAAGAAACTAAAATGGTGGAGGACAATAATATTTGTAGGTGACACTTATGTTGCTCTATGTGCCTGTCAAAGGCTAGAAGTGACAGAGCAAGAATATTTCTATTTGTCTGGCAGACCACTGAAGCACCTATTGCACTTCTGGTTAAATCACTTATTTGTCATTCACCAAACTATTCTAGCATTATGGTTCTTCTAGAAAAGTAGTAGGAAAAATGAAAATAATTGCATATGCTGCATTCATCATTGATCTATGAAAAGCCTCAATTTTTTTTCAAATTTAGGATTTCATAATAGGTTCTCTACTCCAGTACACATACCTCATACCTATACTTATCCAGACTGGCCTGCCTCCTCACCAATCCAAACTAGAAGGATCACAAAGAGGCATAATTCCTTCCCTGCTTCTTTGGTTCTAAGGAAGGGAGGTCAGTTTTCATGAAACAGCCAAAGGAAAAGCATGTCTAAGCTACAAGCAGTAGTCCTAAACTTGACCTCCACTAGGCATTTTTTTTGTTCTAGTGCACAAAGCAAAAGGTATGCTGTTTTTTGCATCATTTTGAGTGCTGGAAAAACAAATAGAATAATAAAAGCTGGTTCACTCCTCTGTTCCATAAGGATGGCTGCCTTTGGAATAGTTATACCAGCTTCTTGGCGTTCCCTCCTCCCCATGATGTACAAGTACATACACAGCACCAGCCACAAATTTACAGTGAACCAATTTGTAATGCAGTGCTGAGGTTAAGTGAATTATCTACCCAATATTTTGTTGGGCTGCATTTCATTTTTTTCCATATTTGCTGCATAATTTCACTGCTAAATCTGTACAGTTGTATTGTCTGAAAGTAGCAGAATATACAATTCAAAATTAAATTATACATTAACGTAGTCCTATGAAGCAAATTCACAAAATGTTTCCTAGTTGCAGGAGGATATGATACATAGCAGGATCCTATATTTGCATTCTATCAGGCTTATTTTTGAAAGTGATCGCCGGCCATTTTCCGACATAAATCGGGAGATGGCTGGCGCTCTCTCAAAAGTGGCAAAATCAGTATAATCGAAAGCGGCTTTTTTGACAGCATGGCCACTTTCCCGTTGCCTCGCCGGCGAAAGTTCAAGGGAGCGTGTCACTGGCGTAGCAAAGCGGGACATGGGCGGGCATGGGTGTGGCTACCAGATGGCCAGCTTTCGCGGATAATGGGGAAAAAAAAGCAGCATTAATCAGTATTTTGCCGGGTTTACTTGGTCCTTTTATTTTCATGACCAAGTCTCAAAAAGGTGCCCCAACTGACCACATGACCACCGGAGGGAATGGGGGATCACCTCCCTGTAGTCCCCCAGTGGTCACCAACCCCCTCCCACACTAAAAAAATAAAAATAAAAACTTCTTTTTACCAGTCTGTATGCCAGCCTCAAATGTCATACCCAGCTCCCTGACAGCATTATGCAAGTCCCTGGAGCAGTTTTTAATGGGTGCAGTGCACTTCAGGCAGGCAGACACAGGTCCATCCCCCTCCCCCCCCACCTGTTACACTTGTGGTGCTAAGTGTTGAGCCCTCCAAACCCCCCCAAATCCCACTGTACCCACATGTAGGTGCCCCGCTTCACCCATAAGGGCTATGGTAATGGTGTAGAGTTGTGGGGAGTGGGTTTGGGGGGGGGGATTTGGGGGGTTCAGCACCCAAGGTAAGGGAGCTATGCACCTGGGAGCTATTTGTGTATTTTTAAAACATTTTTAGAAGTGCCCCCTAGGGTGCCCGGTTGGTGTCCTGGCATGTCAGGGGGACCAGTGCACTACAAATGCTGGCTCCTCCCGTGACCAAATGCCTTAGATTTCGCCGGGTTTGAGATGGCCGGCATTTTTTTTCCATTATCGCTGAAAAACAAAACCGACGATCTGAAACCCGGCGAACTCTAGCATTTAGCCGGGCTAAACCATATCATCAAAAAAAAAAAAAAAAAAGATGGCTGGCCATCTTTTTCAAAAATATGGTTCCGGCCAGCTGTTGCGCCGCCGCAAAAATAGATCACTGGCGATCTATTTCGCCGGCAACGTTCGATTATGTCCCTACAAGTCAGTCTTCTCTTAGGCAAGAACATCATCTCTACTCCTTAAATAACCCCATCAGTGTGGCTTTACCAGTTTCTTGCATAGTATTGCAATCAGGGCCAGCTCAAAGGACTGTGGAGCCCTGAGCCAACTTTTTGGTTTTGGGCGCCCCCCCCCCCCCACCCCCCACTTTAAAAGGCAGTTTTCCCCTCCTGAATACCAACAGCATTTCACCTAATGCTACCTGTATCAGCCCGTGTTTTCCCTCTGTTACATTCCTGTGGAAACAGGAAGTTATATCCAGTGATTTTTTTGTGCCGGTACGCAACGGTACGGCGTACCGGCACCTTTTTTTTTTGCTCCCCCCGCCCCGTGAGTCCATGTCCCGCACGCAGTGCCAGCCCCTATTTCCGGCCGCTGCTGCTTCTCTTGTTGAGCAGCAGCGGCCGCTACACAAAGAAAAAGATTTTTAAAAAAAAATTCAAACCTGGCTGAAATGCGGCACCCCGGCACTGTAGACAGCCATTAGGCATTGGCTGTTGCCCCGCAGCCGCTCCTCCTCTTGCCTCTACGTCACTGCGCTCCTCCGGGGTCTTCCTCCAGGGGCAGTGACGTAGAGGCAAGAGGAGGAGCGGCTGCGGGGCAACAGCCAATGCCTAATGGCTGTCTACAGTGCCGGGGTGCCGCGTTTCAGCCAGGTTTCAATTTTTTTAACTTTTTCTTTGTGTAGCGGCCGCTGCTGCTCAACAGGAGAAGCAGCAGCAGCCGGAAATAGGGGCTGGTGCCGCGTGCGTCGCGACTTCGCGCCGTTCGCGGGAAACTTGGCAGGGAGAGGGAAACCAACAGAGGGAAGGATTGGGGAGAGAGAAAAAGAGGGAAACCAACAGAGGGAAGGATTGGGGAGAGAGAGAAAGAGGGAAAACAACAGAGGGAAGGATTGGGGAGGGAGAGAAAGAGGGAAAACAACAGAGGGAAGGATTGGGGAGAGAGAGAAAGAGGGAAAACAACAGAGGGAAGGATTGGGGAGAGAGAGGGGAAAACAGATGGAAGGATGGGGAGAGAGAGGGAAAAACAGATGGAAGGATGGGGAGAGAGAGGGAAAACAGATGGAAGGATTGGGGAGAGAGGGGAAAAACAGATGGAAGGATGGGGAAAGAGAGAGGGAAAACAGATGGAAGGATTGGGGAAAGAGAGAGGGAAAACAGATGGAAAGATGGGGAAAGAGAGGGGGAAAACAGATGGAAGGATGGGGAGAGGGAAAACAGAGGGAAAAACACAGATGGAAGGATTGGGGAGAGAGGGAAAAACAGATGGAAGGATGGGGAAAGAGAGAGGGAAAACAGATGGAAGGATGGGGAGAGAGACAGTGGGAAAAACAGATGGAAGGATGGGGAGAGAGACAGTGGGAAAAACAGATGGAAGGATGGGGAGAGAGAGAGGGAAAACGGAAAGATGGGGAGAGAAAGAGGGAAGACGCTGGATGGAAGAATGCAGAAAGAAATAGGGGAGACACTGGAAGGATGGGGAGAGAAAGCAGAGCTGCTGGATGGAAAAGGGGAATAGAGAAAGACTGGAGAATAAGAGGAAGGGCATGGGGAGAACAAGGGTGAGGAAAAGATGAAAAGCCACAGGTAGATGAAGGAAATTAAAGAATGGATAGTAAGAATGAATTAAATCTAGACAGAGAGCCTGAAAAATATTGAAGAAAGCAAAGAAAAAGGAGACAAAAATGACAAATGGCACAGAAGAGTTAAGCGAAAACAAAGGAAAGCAGAATCACAGACTGGGACCAATATGGAAAGAAAAACAGTCACCAGACAACAAAGGTAGAAAAAAAATCATTTTATTTTCATTTTAGTGTTTGTAATATGTCCAATTTGAGAATTTACATTGGCTGTCTTATTTTGCACTGGGTATACTGGAGCTGTAACAGCTTACAGAGATTATTTATAATGAAAAAAATCACATTTTTTTTCTCCTATAGTACTGTAATATTTTCAATGATGTCTGTTTATATGCGCCATGGCTGGTGTAGGGGGTGTGGTTATCATAGGGGTGGAGCCATATGTGGTGACCCCACCCATAATGAGTACCGGCACCTTTTTTTCTACAAAAAAAGCACTGGTTATATCAAAGAAGGGGCCAGGTTTTGGCAGAAGGAAGACACGGGCTAATGCAGATAGCGTTACATGAAACATTGTCTGTGTTTGGGAGAAGAAAAATTGCCTTTAAAGGTAGACAGGGGAAGGTGGCCTGAGACAGAGAGGGTTGCCGACTCTTCTATTTTCTCTGCATACTCAATGCTGACACGTAAACTCTGAGCAAGCTTAACTTATAGGGCCCAGTGACATCACAGGCTCAGACTTTGGCACCCTATATCTCCAGCACCCTGGACCAGAGCTCACCTGGTCCATAGGTTAAGCCAGCCCTGACTGCAATCAAGCTTACCCATGTCAGCGGGATACAAGGATAACTCAGTAATGAGTTGTTCCTTCATTTTGTTATGCCTAATACAATCAATGGTCCTAAGCCAAGCAGATTACTGCAACGGAATCTATGCGGGATGTAAAGTACAACTCACAAAAAAACTCCAGACCGCCCAAAATACAGCAGCCAGATTGATATATGGTAAAACACGATTCGAAAACCCTTACGAGAAAAGCTGCACTGGCTCCCAATCAAAGAACGGATCATCTTCAAAATCTGCACTTTGGTCCACAAAATCATCTACGGCGTAGTCCCAGGATACATGACAGACCTCATAGATCTACCAACCAGAAACAGAATCGGATCATCACGATCATACCTAAACCTACACTACCCAAATTGTAAAGGCCTAAGATACAAAACAACTTACGCATCTAGCTTCTTCTACATAAGTGCACAACTATGGAATGGACTCACAAATGCGGTGAGAACAATCCATGACTAAAACTTCAGGAAATCACTAAAAACTCACCTCTTCAAAAAGGCCTATCCCATCGATCCAACGTAAATCCCCACACCCAGCAACACAGCATAACTAATGATCGTACTGGACAATTTCTAATCTTCATTCCCTTCGACCCATGACACTTGATCCACACCTACCTCATCTGACCACAACATAACCTTGTATTTGTTATCAACCAAATTAGCAAACGCCTCTACGGATTCAGTGAAACAATTTGACTGGGGTGCCTAAATCTTTGCACAGAACAACACACATCGAGGGAAGAAAAGGACGAACAAACTAGAGGAAAACCTGTTACAGGCAGAACATGGGAAAATCCTCCAGAACAGAACGGATTAAGTTTCAGGAAAACTACTACTGCCAGAATGCAAGGAAATTCTGGATGGCAAATTTTTGGGAGCAGAGATAGCAGAATCTTCCAAATGATCTGCTAGTACCAAGTGTAAAATTAAGTACATGGGAGCTCAAGTAAATATAAATTACATATAGCCAGTGGCGTAGGAAGGGGGGGGGGCGGTGGGGCGGTCCGCCCCGGGAGCACGCGCTGGGGGGGTGTCGGCTCGCTGGTTCCCTGCTCTTTCTGCCCCGGAACAGGTTACTTCCTGTTCCGGGGCAGAGAAAGCATGGAAGCAGCAGAGCCGATGCAGCTCCCAGTGACGTGCACTGGGGGCGGATCGGCCCTCCCGCCTGCCCCCCCCCCCCCCCCCGCTGAAAGGTAGGGTGTGCTTCGGGGGGGGGGGGGGTTGCACAGCAGCGACCCGCCCCGGGTGTCAGGTACCCTCGCTACAGCACTGCATATAGCTCAAAACTGAGCAGAGAAGACAGGACCTGAGCACAGATACGTGACTTCAGCAAACAAAAAAAGTTAAGACTGCTGGAGGATAGATGTAGCCGAGTTTAAGAATATCAGATGCTAGAGTTAGCAACATAATTAATCCCAAGCCTGGAGACAAAATACCGTGTTATGCTTTCTATTTGAGCCTACCAAAGATAAAGATCAGGAACTCTGGAACAGACAGTTTATTGAAGATCGAAACTCTGTACTATGATATTTGCTACCTGAACTTGCTTAGGAATACACTGCTGCAACACTGAAACTGAAGGCCATTTGGGAACGAAAAGGCAGAAATATCTATGGAAGAACAAGCAGTATTATCCAGACTTCGAAGATACCAGTCAGCATATCAACCAGCTGAAAATCTACTCTGCAATACGGTACTAAACAAAATATATACCCTCTTACATCCTGATAATTTTTAAAACTTTAATTGATTTCATTTATATCCCACATTATCCCAACAGATCAGGTTCAATGCGGTTAACAACTTATAGTAATTAACAGTACAAAAGGTGATGTGGGATAGTATACATAACATCAAGTAGTAATATAAAAAATGAGGATGGAGTATTACAATATGTAATATGGAAACGAATGCTAAAAGCAAGAAGGCAACAATTTATAGTCATCCATGTATAACAATTAGAATGTAACTGAGAAATTGGAATAATTGTACAATTAGGGGTTTAAATTAATTATGATCATCCGTGACAAACTGCTTAGAGTGTCTTTAAGGTATTTCCAGAATATCAATTAGGTTCCCATATGATGATCTGAATATCTGCCTCAGAATATCTACTAGTGAGATCCCCTTCCTGACAGCATCCATAGCTTTTGCTGACAATTCCCTGCTCAATTATTCTTTTTTTTAAATTCTATTTACATGACTTTTCAGAATTGGTTTGAAGTCCTCAATGGAAGGTGCCCCATGTCACTGACATCCAAATTAAAAAAAAAATCCCCAGGGAACTCAGCACCAGAAATGGAAGCATACATGTGTACAGGGGTGAGCTCCATATTATCCCACTCGTCTTCCATCTCATTTTAATGCAACGTTTCTTTCAATGATTAACACATTTTTTCAGTCATGGGTCAGAAAAGAAATCTGCCCTTACCTTCCTCAGTTCTAGGTTGCTGGGGAAACATATAGTTTGTGAGCATGGTTTTCTGAGTCTCTGGATCCACTTCCTTTTGAAGAGGTATGAGTGGCTTAGACTGTGAAAATAAAATACAAAATCACAATGTATTCTGTGGAAACTGATTCTGAACTGTAAATAATAAAAACTATACTTCTACCACAACCACAAACCTTCAGTTAAACAGAAAACTTACAAGCACAATCTGTTTTAAAGGAAAACATTTTTACTTGTGATTTACAGATACTAACTCATCTGTTCTATAAGATGTATTATTTAGAAAAGTTAAATTCATTTTGTAACTAAAATAATGTAATGACTCCTCTAACTAGTGAATACCACCCACCTGATTATCTGACAACCACATAGCAGTTAACTGCTGAAGCTTTGTAAAGCTAAAAGGCAAATTCTTCAGCCTGCAAAAGAAAATAAAATTACAAGAGCAAAAATTAATTGACTCCATGTAGGTGGAAAGTTTGGCAGCATGTCCATTAACAATGATAGACTGTTGTAGGAGAAAAGCTTGAAAAATGTTTAAAAAGTCTTCTTTTAAGCACAGCAAAGAGGCAAATTATACAGCTATTTCCAACCCAACCCTCAGGGCACGTCTAGTCCCAATGCACAATGTCTTAAATGTTCTACAGAGGAAAACTCATTCTTTTCATTTTTTTGAAAGGTACAGGCCTTTTGGAGTGAATTGATTTTTTTATTTTTTTTTTTACTCTGCCATGAGCTTGTTGGTCCCTCTGACCCCTCAGGCCTATTTATTGGGAGCTGTAGCTGCCAAGACTGTGGGTGGGAAAGGGAAGTTTCTTTTATTTCAAAAGTTGAGGCTTCTAGCTCTTAAATGTATCTTACAGGTTTGGGTTTTGAGAATGGCCCTTCCTTTTGGGGGTGGAGGAACCAGGTGATACATGCTTATTTGGGAATCCTATCTGTATGTTTGGTCTCTCAGGCTTTAAAATAGGGGTGGGGGGGGGGGTGAGACTTGGTGGTACAGTAAATTGCACCAATATTCTTACTAGATTGGAGATGAATATCAACCCACTCATTACTTTACCTCACCCATTTCTATTCTTCTATCACCTTCTCCCACTACTCCAACCAGAGTTACACCTAATCACACTGACCACCCTTCAACATCTTCTGTCCTTCTGTGACTGTTCTCTTGTGCTTGACTGCTTAAATATTTTAAATTTAAATGCTTTACTTTTTGTCTATTAGATTGTAAGCTCTTTGAGCAGGGACTGTCTTTCTTCTGTGTTTGTACAGCGCTGCGTACACTTTGTAGCGCTCTAGAAATGTTAAATAGTAGTAGTAGTAGTAGTGAATAGGTACGAGATTTGTGGGTCACTTTTTTTTTTTTTTTTAGGAGTCCTCCCACTCAGTATTTTGTCACTAGTACCCTATATGCTATGGCTCTGCACATGGTTGCAGCTTCCTGTCACCTACCACTGGGCATTGGAGCCGGCTCTGTGGGTGCTGTGGGTGCTTGAGCACCCCCAATATTGAGAAAATTCCTTGTATGTGTCCAGGGAGGGGTAATTTCCATTGGGCTTAGCACCCCCAATAATTTTGAAAAGTTTGCTCCTGTGCCACTGGGAACTTTGTGCTATAATTTTTTTTTTTTTTTTGGGGGGGGGGGTGGAATTTCTGGAGAATGGAGGGTTTTCTTTTCTTTCAGATGACGAATTGTTCGCTAGGGTTTCGCCATGCTGGCTGTTTTGACTCAGACTGGGAAGATTTTTGATATCAGGTACTTGTGTTGAATTTTATAATAGAGGGTTGGGGTGGGGTTTATGTTGGGAGTTGAATGATATAACATTGTTAAAAGTTTGATGACCTGTTGTATTTATTTTTATTCTATGAGTGGTGATCTTTGACTTTTTGTACCTATTTCACACAAAGATTGTGTTTACTTTGTAATGTCATCAATAAAACAATTGACACAAACATAGTAACATAGTAGATGACGGCAGAAAAAGACCTGCATGGTCCATCCAGTCTGCCCAACAAGATAAACTCAAACCCTTATGACAAGATTACTGGGGCCTCATCAGGTACTAAAAAAGAGAGGTACTCTCTCTCACACGCCACTTCCTCAATTTGTTATGTTCTTTTTTACCGACATGGGTTTCCTGCAACATTGCAATTCACACTTTCTGTCTCCAAAGAGTAGGTAATATCTTTTGTCATTTAATTGGGAAAGAAATACCCCCATTCCAGGAAATTAATTTTCCCCATTTGCATCATATAACTCCTTCTAATGTGTAATAATCCAGTAAAAGCATCTCTAGCACTGGGTTCCCTAGAGAGTTGTCAAGGCCACCAACCCCCCTCAGTTCTGAATGTGAACTATCAGTGTTCACCTTCATGTTTTTTTGTTTTTGCTTTTTTATTTATTTGTACCCCACACTTTTTCCCACTCATAGCAGGCTCAGTGCGGCAGGCAATGGAGGGTTAAGTGACTTGCCCAAAGTCACAAGGGGCTGCCTGGGCCGGGAATCGAACTCAGTTCCTCAGTTCCCCAGGACCAAAGTCCACCACCCTAACCACTAGGCCACTCCTCCACTCTATTCATTCTCCATCATTCTCTGTTGGCCTGTTCGCCCAGTTCTATAGTCCCCCTTTCCACATTTCCTCTCTCAATCTCCCCAACTCTCCCCCATCACCTTCTAAGGTGTACATAAGTAAAGCCACACTGGGAAAAGACCAAGAGGCATATTTTCAAAGCACTTGACCTTCCAAAGTTCCATTTAGTAGTGGTTTATGGACTTGTCCTTTAGGAAACCGTCTAACCCCTTTTTAAACTCTGCCAAGCTAACCGCCTTCACCATGTTCTCTGGCAACGAATTATGCATTGGGTGAAGAAAACTTTTCTCCGATTTGTTTTAAATTTACTACACTGTAGTTTCATCGCATGCCCCCTAGTCCTAGTATTTTTGGAAAGCGTGAACAGACGCTTCACATCCACCTGTTCCACTCCACTCATTATTTTATATACCTCTATCATATCTCCCCTCAGCCGCCTTTTCTCCAAGCTGAACAGCCTTAGCCCCTTTAGCCTTTCCTCATAGGGAAGTCATCCCATCCCCTTTATCTCTGCACCTTTCCTAATTCCACTATATCTTTTTTGAGATGCGGTGACCAGAATTGAACACAATATTCGAGGTGCAGTCGCACCATGGAGTGATACAAAGGCATTATAACATCCTCATTTTTGTTTTCCATTCCTTTCCCAATAATACCTAACATTCTATTTGCTTTCATAGCCGCAGCTGCACACTGAGCAGAAGGTTTCAACGTATCATCAACGACGACACCTAGATCCCTTTCTTGGTCCGTGACTCCTAACGTGAAACCTTGCATGACAGTATCAATTTTGTGATAAAAAAAGCCATACCATGTAAGTGATTATATCAGTTTTATTGTATGTTGCAATTACACTCTACACATGATTTTCCAATAAATGATAACACTCAACACCTGATGGTGCTGGTAAAAATCATGCCTTCTGTAGAATGTGATCCTTCGGCAATCCCCTCCTTCTCATTCTGGGCAATGACAACATATTAAGACTTATCTTCAGTCTACACTCTCCCCACACTAATTTCCATAACATCCTATCCAATTTTCTAAAGCGATGTCTAGGTAAAGCAAAGGGGAAGCATAAACAGAAACCTCAGGACAATCATCATTTTATTCACTGTAATCCTGCCCATCCAAGTGAGCATAAGTTCTTTCCAAATGCTCTGATTGTGGATATAATTAAGATGAAATAACTTATGTATCTTATCTGAGATCTTGACCCCCAAATATCAAAACCCTTTTGTATTCAATTGAAAAGGAACATTTTGCAATCCATCCCCTCTAGCTGTATTGAATAGGGCCTCCATTTTATCTTTATTAATTTTGTAGCCAGAATATGCTGAATATTCATCTAATTCCTCCAACAAGAGGGCCAATGAGGTCTTGGGATTTTTAATAAACAACAAGGTATGATCGATGTATAACAAAATTTTATGCTCCTGCTGCCCAGCAACAACTGGCTCAAGCAGCTGATTGCACCTAATACTCTGTGCCAGCGGCTCAACCGCAAGTAAAAACAGGAGCCAAGACATCGGGTACCCCGTTCATACCCCCCTCTGATGAAGGGCTCTGATTCCTCCCCATTAGCCATTATTTGACTAGAAGGGGCTATATATAGAGAACATAGAGGAGTGGCCTAACGGCTAGTGCAGCAGGTTGTGGATCTGGAAGGAACTGGGTTTGATTCCCGTTGTTGCCTGATGATCACCAGTGGGTTGAGATCTTGGGGAACCAGGTTCAATTCCCTCTGCAGCTCCATGTGATCCTGGACAAGTCACTTAACTCTCCGTTGCCCTAGGTACAACAGTGGTACAATGTACCGCCTAGATTATGAGCTTAATCTAGGGACAGACCCAGTACCTGTAAAATGAAACTGTAAACCGCTTAGGTCTAAGCGATATATAAATACTGAAATGAAATAAACAGCATTTAACCAACTCTGGCACTATAAGTAAAATCTTAACTCATCACAGGTAGCGTGGTCTTTTTTTTTGTTGTTGACTGATGCCACGAACTACTCCATTTTAGGCTAGCACAGCTTTTCCAGCTCAGGCGTGGAAATAGGGTATAGCCGCAGCATAGCCTTCGGCACCCAAACGGTAGCTTCTGGGGTGATCCGCTGAGCAGTGATGATTTCCTGCATAGCCTCATGCACTGGAAAAGATTTAGGCTGTCTTCTAGTGCTCACCATTTTAGAATTAGGAGATGAAGGTGTAGGATTAGAAGAAGAAATTTTAAGAACCTGGAGAACCTTAGCTATAGAAGACAACTCTTTCTTATGAAACACCCACACCGCGTTTGGATCATCAGATTCCTCTCACTGCTGTTGGATCAGATTCCTCTGTAAATAGCTCCTCCTCCTCCAATTCCTTGTGCATCTGTGCAGAAAGAGACTGCGCTGACATGACTCCAGCAGATTGAGAGGGAGATGGGGGAGCAATAGACCCTACTTCTGAGCTGAAGTGCAAACGTCTCTTCTTTGGGGCAGGGCTCATAAGTGGAGACTGTAAGGCAAGGAGCAAGTCAGAAATCTCCAAAGGCTGAACTAAAAAGGAACTGAGTGCCCTTACCAGACTTCAGCATATAGGCATTATAGAGCACCAGAATGAACCGGGGGGGGGGGGGGGGGGGGGGTCAAAAAACTCCACTCCTGGTGAAACCCTTAGAGGGGCTGACATCTGTGTAAGGACCTCCAAAGCAGTGCAGGGTAAAGGAGCCACCGGCAGCGCTGCTCCCAAATTGAACTGCTGTAAAAAGGCTGCTGGATCACTTTCAGCCTCATGAGAATGAGCCCGTCTTTACCGTGTGGGAAAGTAATGAGGCCTCCTTGAACATAGACCCCTCTGCCAGAGGAGAGACTGTACAGCCACCCGTACACTGCCCCAATGCTGCTCTCCACTTCCCACAGCAGAAGCAGCATTTGACAACTTCGGCAGCCATTGCAAAGAAAACAAAAGTAAAACCATGACTGATCCAAAGTTGAAAGAAAATGTAAACATACACTCGCCCCGGGAGAGTCAGCCATCAGAAGTCCTGCTTGTTGAACTCAGTGTTGCTGTAAGCACACAACACACCCCCTCTCCACTACTAAACCCTTTATACTGGCCCAAACCAGTGTCTCTCCTGCAGGCAAGTGAGGAAGGAGAATGGAGGAAGGGCTGGAGAGGGGAGAAGGATGGGTGAGGGACCTGGTATCACCAAATGTACCCCCTAAAGCTAGCACCACTCAGCAGTGCACCCCAAAGCTCCACTTAACTGAGAGACCCAGAACAGGAGCCACCATCAGATGAGACCAGGAGCTTGTTAGAGACCGTTCATCTGTCTGCTGGAGACAGAGAATACTGACTGACCAAACAAGACTCCGTCCTGTAAGATAGTTTAGTTCAACACCTGTACTATAAAAATGAATGTGCTTTCTCGTCTGTTGTATTTATTTCAAGTATTGCCTCTTCGACTTCCTCGTGTTTTTCTATCGGACTTACATCGCTTGCTACGGTTTATCTGGTCGAATAAACAGCCGCGCCACTCTCGTTCATTATTGTATAGGGATGCGAAAGCTGGTGGTTTGGGTGTCCCTAACGTCTTTTGGTACTATAAGGCTACACAGGCTGTGGCTGCTGTTGAATGGTTTCATGCTTCTTCGCAGAAGAGGTGGATACATCTGGAACAGGCCTCGGTGGGTTTATGTCCTTTGCGTTCTCTGATTTGGTTGCCGCGGCGTTATCGATCTTTGCATAGTGATGTTTGTCCTTCAATTGCAACGACTTTCTATTATTGGGATGGTCTTTTTGGCCAGCCTGACTCGGTTCTTTCGTGGCATACGTCCTTGTTATATAATCCACTGTTTCCGCCGGGGCAGGGTGCGGGCCCTTTTTTGACTTAGTCTTCCAAGGGTTTAGACTCCTGGGGTCAATTTTTTGAGGATGCTAGGTTTGTTTCTTTACAGACTAATAGATTCTTACTCTATTTCGTCTTTGGATGTATATGCTTATGTCCAGGTTAAGCATTTTCTTACCTCTTGTCGAATCAAGTCGCTGGTGACGAGGGACGCTTCCTTTTTAGAAGACTTGTGTGAAGATACAGGGACCACCAGGGGTCTTATCACTTGTTTATATGCTTACTTGCGGGGGTCTGGGGCGCTGCTCTGTTGCGCACCGTGGGCATTGGCATTGGGAGCTGGGTTTGACATTGGGTGATGATGTTTGGGATTGTATGGAACATGCACTGCTGAAGTCGTCTGTTTCGGTTCAATTTAAAGAAAATGCAGAGAAGGTCTTGTACAGGTGGTATTTGACTCCTGTTCGTCTGCACTACATGTTTGAGGCTGTCTCTCCTTTATGCTGGAGGGAGTGTGGACAGAGGGGTACCATGGGCCATATCTGGTGGACTTGTACGAAGGTACGAGCTTTTTGGAAGGCGATTTGCTCTCGCCTCCAGAAATGGCTTTTAAAATCTATAAAATGGTCTCCGGAATTTTTACTCCTCCAGGTCTGACCATATCACAGGGTGTCTTAGTTAGACCTGCCATGTCTGCAGCCAGGGTTACGCTAGCAGCCCACTGGAAGTCTAAACATGTTCTGCCTTTGACTTCGTGGTTGAATAAGTTATGGTATGTTTGTGAAATGGAGAGGTTATGGGCTGTTCGAAATCATACATTAGCCAAGTGGGAAGATATTTGGGGGCCATTTATGAATCACTGTTCGTTTTGAGGGGTTTTTTTTTTGGGGGGGGGGGGGAACAGAAGGGGGGGTGTTTTCAGACAAAAAACCTAAAATATAAAATAAGTGATTTCATAATGACATGAGATGTATTTTGTCTAGTTTTGTTTATTCTTGCTATATTGTATCTTTGCATGATGGATTATCTGTTATTTTTGTTTCTCAATAAACACTTCTTTGAAATTAAAATAAAATAAAGCTAATAAAATGCTAGGTATTAATAGGAATGGAAAATAAAACATAATATCATGCTGCCTCCTTATTAATCCATGACACAACTGTCTGGTTACCTCATCTCAATACAAAGCAGAACTAACAAAAATGTTCACAGAAGGTAGAAAATCTAAAGAGGTTGTGATCTTCAGCTTGAAGAATTGGCTGAGACATATGACAAAGGCCCACAGCCAGACCTCGACCGGACAGGGGACGGGGGGATGTCAGAGTCGGGGGGGGGGGGGGGGGGCACATTTTGGCCCGCCTCCCCTTCCCTCCCCCGCCACCAGTGCACAAAGGTACCTTGGCTGGTGGAGTCCCTAACTCCCACCAGCTGAAGCATTTGTCCCACAATGGTCTCGGCATTGCCTGTCCTGTTCTCAGTCGCGCCATGCACGCTTGCTTTAATGAAACTGAGCATGCGCAAAGTTTCACGCATGCTCAGTTTCACTAAAATAAGTGTGCACAGCATGACTGAGAAAAGCAGGGTAGACAATGCAGTGAGACCAGAACGGGACAAAAGCTTCAGCTGGCGGGGGTTGGGGACCCCCGCCAGCCAAACCAGGGGCCCCAGGGCCCACAGCTACGCCACTGCAGAGGCCCATAACAAAATCATGAGTGGGGTAAAAAAGTAAACAGGAAATGGTTGTTTACTCTTTCAAATAGTACTAAGACTAATAGTAAGCACTGTAAAAAAAAAAAAAAAAAATTAGAGGATGTATTTTTTGATCCAATAGCCAAGCTGTGGAATTTGCTACCAGAAGATACTGTGAGAACAGATAATAAAGGTATATTTATATAGGGTTTAGACAGATTACTGTTAAAAAGGGTCCGCTATTAACCAGGTAGATGTGAGAAAACCACTATTTATCCCTCAATGTTTAAGAAAGATGGATTAACTCTATGAAATCCTGCCGGACACTTATGACAGACTGGCCACCACTGGAAACAGAATGTTAGGCTTGATGGACTTTGGGATGTAACCCAGTATGATATTAATGTTCTTTTATGATTATATATGAAATACACCACACCATTAATTCTCACAAACCTGTTATCACTGAGATTGATGACTTTTAATTTCTGCATGTCGCCCATTTCCTCGGGAAGAAACTCAAGTTTATTGGAATGGAGGAACAGCACTGTTACATTTTTCCAGTTTCCAATCTGTGAGGTCAAATCCAATAATTATTACTAAATATGACAAACTTTGCACCTTATATATATGTAGATTTCAATAAAAAATATTTTATGCTTGAAAGTTAAATTTGCTTATAGCACAAACAGCTGAAAATTTGGACGTTTCTATCCTCTCTAAAATTGGACCACAGCGAATGCTACATACCTGTAGAAGGTATTCTCCGAGGACAGCAGACTGATTGTTCTCACTGATGGGTGACGTCCACGGCAGCCCCTCCAATCGGAACACTTTCTAGCAAAGTCCTTTGCTAGTCCTCGCGCGCCGATGCGCACCGCGCATGCGCGGCCGTCTTCCCGCCCGAACCGGCTCGTGCCGGCCAGTCTCATATGTAGCAAGACAAAGAGAAGGGAAGACACAACTCCAAAGGGGAGGCGGGCGGGTTTGTGAGAACAATCAGCCTGCTGTCCTCGGAGAATACCTTCTACAGGTATGTAGCATTCGCTTTCTCCGAGGACAAGCAGGCTGCTTGTTCTCACTGATGGGGTATCCCTAGCCCCCAGGCTCATTCAAAACAACAACCATGGTCAATTGGGCCTCGCAACGGCGAGGACATAACTGAGATTGACCTAAAAAATTTACCAACTAACTGAGAGTGCAGCCTGGAACAGAACAAACATGGGCCTAGGGGGGTGGAGTTGGATTCTAAACCCCAAACAGATTCTGAAGCACTGACTGCCCAAACCGACTGTCGCGTCGGGTATCCTGCTGCAGGCAGTAATGAGATGTGAATGTGTGGACAGATGACCACGTCGCAGCTTTGCAAATCTCTTCAATAGTGGCTGACTTCAAGTGGGCTACCGACGCTGCCATGGCTCTAACATTATGAGCCGTGACATGACCCTCAAGAGCCAGCCCAGCCTGGGCGTAAGTGAAGGAAATGCAATCTGCTAGCCAATTGGATATGGTGCGTTTTCCTACAGCCACTCCCCTCCTGTTGGGATCAAAAGAAACAAACAATTGGGCGGACTGTCTGTTGGGCTGTGTCCGCTCCAGATAGAAGGCCAATGCTCTCTTGCAGTCCAATGTGTGCAGCTGACGTTCAGCAGGGCAGGAATGAGGACGGGGAAAGAATGTTGGCAAGACAATTGACTGGTTCAGATGGAACTCCGACACAACCTTTGGCAAGAACTTAGGGTGAGTGCGGAGGACTACTCTGTTATGATGAAATTTGGTGTAAGGGGCCTGGGCTACCAGGGCCTGAAGCTCACTGACTCTACGAGCTGAAGTAACTGCCACCAAGAAAATGACCTTCCAGGTCTAGTTCTTCAGATGGCAGGAGTTCAGTGGCTCAAAAGGAGGTTTCATCAGCTGGGTGAGAACGACATTGAGATCCCATGACACTGTAGGAGGCTTGACAGGGGGCTTTGACAAAAGCAAACCTCTCATGAAGCGAACAACTAAAGGCTGTCCTGAGATCGGCTTACCTTCCACACGGTAATGGTATGCACTGATTGCACTAAGGTGAACCCTTACAGAGTTAGTCTTGAGACCAGACTCAGACAAGTGCAGAAGGTATTCAAGCAGGGTCTGTGTAGGACAAGAGCAAGGATCTAGGGCCTTGCTGTCACACCAGACGGCAAACCTCCTCCATAGAAAGAAGTAACTCCTCTTAGTGGAATATTTCCTGGAAGCAAGCAAGATGCGGGAGACACCCTCTGACAGACCCAAAGAGGCAAAGTCTACGCTCTCAACATCCAGGCCGTGAGAGCCAGGGACCGGAGGTTGGGATGCAGAAGCGCCCCTTCGTCCTGTGTGATGAGGGTCGGAAAACACTCCAATCTCCACGGTTCTTCGGAGGACAACTCCAGAAGAAGAGGGAACCAGATCTGACGCGGCCAAAAAGGAGCAATCAGAATCATGGTGCCTCGGTCTTGCTTGAGTTTCAACACAGTCTTCCCCACCAGAGGTATGGGAGGATAAGCATACAGCAGACCCTCCCCCCAGTCCAGGAGGAAGGCATCCGATGCCAGTCTGCCGTGGGCCTGAAGCCTGGAACAGAACTGAGGGACTTTGTGGTTGGCTCGAGATGCGAAGAGATCTACCAAGGGGGTGCCCCACACCTGGAAGATCTGTCGCACTACACGGGAATTGAGCGACTACTCGTGAGGTTGCATAATCCTGCTCAACCTGTCGGCCAGACTGTTGTTTACGCCTGCCAGATATGTGGCTGTAAGCTGTAAGACTGGGCTCCTGGTGGACAATTTGGAGGTTTTGAGGCCAAATTGAGGGTGTATCCTTGCCGGACTATTTGGAGAACCCACTGATCGGATGTTATGAGAGGCCACCTTGGGTGAAAAGCTTTCAACCTCCCTCCAACTGGCAGGTCGCCCGGCACTGACACTTGGATGTCGGCTATGCTCTGCTGGAGCCAGTCAAAAGCTCGTCCCTTGCTTTTGCTGGGGAGCCGAGGGGCCTTGCTGAGGCGCACGCTGCTGACGAGAGCGAGCGCGCTGGGGCTTAGCCTGGGCCGCAGGCTGTCGAGAAGGAGGATTGTACTTATGCTTGCCAGAAGAGTAGGGAAAAATCTTCTACCTGTAGAAGTAGAGGCTGAAGGCTGCCGGCAGGAGAACTTGTCGAATGCGGTGTCCCGCTGGTGGAGCTGCTCTACCACCTGCTCGACTTTTTCTCCAAAAATATTATCCGCATGGCAAGGCGAGTCCGCAATCCGCTGCTGGATTCTATTCTCCAGGTCGGAGGCACGCAGCCATGAGAGTCTGCGCATCACCACACCTTGAGCAGCGGCCATGGACGCAACATCAAAGGTGTCATACACCCCTCTGGCCAGGAATTTTCTGTACGCCTTCAGCTGCCTGACCACCTCCTGAAAAGGCCTGGCTTGCTCAGGGGGGAGTTGGTCCACCAAGCCCGCCAACTGCCGCACATTGTTCCGCATGTGTATGCTCGTGTAGAGCTGGTAGGACTGAATCTTGGCCACGAGCATAGAAGAATGGTAGGCCTTCCTCCCAAAGGAGTCCAAGGTTCTAGAGTCCTTGCCCGGGGGCGCCGAAGCATGTTCTCTAGAACTCTTGGCCTTCTTTAGGGCCAAATCCACAACTCCAGAGTCATGAGGCAACTGAGTGCGCATCAGCTCTGGGTCCCCATGGATCCAGTACTGGGACTCGATCTTCTAGGGAATGTGGGGATTACTTAGAGGCTTGGTCCAGTTCGCCAGCAATGTCTTTTTGAGGACATGATGCATGGGTACTGTGGACGCTTCCTTAGGTGGAGAAGGATAGTCCAGGAGCTCAAACATTTCAGCCCTGGGCTCGTCCTCCACAACCACCGGGAAGGGGATGGCCGTAGACATCTCCCGGACAAAGGAAGCGAAAGACAGGCTCTCAGGAGGAGAAAGCTGTCTTTCAGGAGAGGGAGTGGGATCGGAAGGAAGACCCTCAGACTCCTCGTCAGAGAAATATCTGATGTCTTCTTCCTCTTCCCACGAGGCCTCACCATCGGTGTCAGACACAAGTTCACGGACCTGTGTCTGCAACCGTGCCCGGCTCGACTCCGTGGAACCACGGCCACGGCGGGAGCGTCGAGAGGTAGACTCCCTCGCCCGCACCGGCGAAGCTCCCTCCGCCGACGTAGTCGGGGAGCCTTCCTGGGAGGCTATCGCAGTCAGTACCGCAAGTGGCACCGATGTCGGAGACCTCACCCCGGACAATGGGCCAGCCGGCGCCTCGCTCGACGGGAGGGGAAGGGCGCAACAGCTCCCCCAGGATCTCTGGGAGAACGGCCCGGAGGCTCTCGTGCAGAGCGGCTGTAGAAAAAGACATGGAAGCCGATGCAGGAGTCGATGTCAGAACCTGTTCCGGGCGTGGAGGCTGTTCCGGGCTGTCCAAAGGGGAGTGCATCGACACCTCTTGAACAGAGGGCGAGCGGTCCTCTCGGTGCCGATGCTTACTGGGTGCCGACTCCCTCGGCGACCCAGAGCTCTCGGTGCCGACACGGGAAGGGGACGGGTGACGATGCTTCTTCGATTTTTTGGAGCGAAGCACGTCACCGGAGCTTCCCGGCACCGACGAGGAGGACGTAGAATCCAGCCGTCTCTTCCTCAGGGCCGAGGCCGAAGAGGGTCAAGTCTCGGGGGGGCTATACCGCAGGAGCCCTCAGGGTAGGGGGAGTCCCACCCGAAGGCTCACCGCCACCAGCAGGGGAATGGACAGCCCTCACCTGCACTCCAGACGAAGCACCACCGTCCGACGACATCAGCAGATGAGGAGGTCTCGATACCACCGACACCGACGCAGCCTTCTGATGTCGCCCCGATGCAGAGGGCCGATGCCTCGATGCAATCGGGGGCGAGGATGAAGGTCCGGGCGCCGACGACGTCGAGGCAGTCGATACTCCCGGTGCCGATGCAGACGAAGAGCCCAAGAACAAAATGTTCCACTGGGCTAACCTCGCTACCTGAGTCCGCTTTTGTAAAAGGGAACACAGACTACAGGCCTGAGGGCGGTGCCCAGCCCCCAGACACTGAAGACACGACGCGTGCCTGTCAGTGAGCGAGATCACCCGGGCGCACTGGGTGCACTTCTTGAAGCAGCTGGAAGACTTCGATGTCATGGGCGGAAAAATTGCGCCGGCGAGATCAAAACTCGAAATGGCGAAAATGGCACCACAAAAATAGGGAGAAGGAAAACTTCGACCGAGGTCTAAATAGGGCCTACCCCAACGACGAAAGAAAACTTACCGGGGCAAAAAACTCGAAGTACGGGAAGGGAGAAAACCAAGAGGCCTCCTCCTGAAAACCCTTTTTTTTTTTTTTTTTTTTATAAAGAACAAAGTCGATGAACGCGAGGTCAACTTTTTGGGGCGCGAACGGCAAAACACGACCGTACCGAGCGCGGACAAAAGAAGACTGGCCGGCACGAGCCGGTTCGGGCGGGAAGACGGCCGCGCATGCGCATCGGCGCGCGAGGACTAGCAAAGGACTTTGCTAGAAAGTGTTCCGATTAGAGGGGCTGCCGTGGACGTCACCCATCAGTGAGAACAAGCAGCCTGCTTGTCCTCGGAGAACTGAAAAAACAATATATATATATACATATATATGAAAAAATATATATATGAACACACACACAAGTACTAACATTACTCTCTCCCCCCCCCCCCCCCCCCCCCACACACATTTGTGTGAATGGATAAGTAATTTATGACCACATTAAACATGTAAAGAAGAGGAAAATGATTAATGGGTCTTTTCACACTAACTAGGAAAATACTTCTCTTTATTTGAGCCTACTGTGGAATGAAAAGCAGGACACATGACTCTAATAAAATAATACTTGAGAACAAATTTATGTGAGTTAACGTTACTAACTTCTAAATATTTATCCTCCCCTCTCTGATCAAGGGAAATATCTGTGTGTCAGAGACTGAGGAGGGAAAATGTTTGATCAGATGCCCTAGGAAATATTTCACGAACATGAAATTCATAACAATAATCAAAACATACACTTACAGGCAAGAGAAGACCAGGTAAACAATTAAAAGAGAGAAGAAACACGCCTTCATTTCTGCTTGTAATAAATATTATAAATAACTGTGTACACTGCATGTGGTTTTATAGCTTATAGATATCTGATTTTAAATAGATCTCCTCCATCATTTTTGCCCATCTTCTACAGAATCATGATACATTAGGCAGTGAAGCTTGAAGTTACTTTTAACTCAAAATGTTTTAAAGATGCTCTCTGCCATAATCTTTCTTATGACTCTTAACACTTTACTAGCCAGAATGCAGTAGTCCCACATTCATATCTTCCCAGTACCAAGTGAACATACTTTATACCATTAGACTACACTGTGATACAAAGCACTGCAGTCTGAAGCTGAAAGGTATATCTGCAATTTTACAGAAAGGCACATGAGCAGCAGGAGCCCTGCCTCCTGAGATACTAGGTGCTGTTGATAAATCCAGTTTTATTGAAAAGACCTAGCATTGAACTTCAAGCATAGACCACCAACCACAGCACTGAGAAAATTTATCTGGAAAGGATTGCTAGGAACAAGGAAGTGCAACCTGGCAGGCTATTCAGCTCCTCAAGGGCCACCTGGCCGGACAAGAGTTATTTTGATCTCAACTATATGACCTGCACCTTAGGGTCTTGGACTGAACCAGAATTAACTAATCTAATTCCTGCTTTTATCAAACTGGCAACTGTGTTCTGCCTGAGCATTATTCTATGATCTAGGGACAAATGTATTTGCATCTTAATTCTTGAATTGGGGGAAAACTGTATCTTGGTTATCTGTTAATACTGTTAAACTAAATAAATCCTGTTTGGCATAGAAGAAATTGTTGATTTAAAATCAGGCCTTGACAGATTCTCTTAGGACTGATGAACAAGCACCAATATTTAGGAGGATGTGGCTGAGATTACACTCCCACCCCCAGTAGTTTCCACTGAAATTGAACAACTGAGGGGGGAAGGGGAAATCTTCTGAAATCTGCTGCAACTCCTTTAGAACCTAATTTACTAAGGCTGTTTTCCCATTCTTTGTCCAAGGGGAAAGAAGTTCAGTAAAACAGGCCCTTTTAATGCATCTCTATAGGCTACTGGCAAAAGTACACAGCCAGCAGCCTTCCTCCCCACCTAGGCCCAGATGCACTAAACTTTAACGACCCTTTAACGAAGAAATTTTCAACCGTAGCATGCATTAAAGGCCATTTTCCGACAATGCTAGCAGCTAACGAAAACGGAATGCAAACGAGTCACTTCCAATTGTAATGTGGACAATTTGGAATGCACTAACCATACCGATGATTGCACCGAATCAGTTACCGCGATATATTTAACGTGAAGTCAGACCTGTAGTTAAGGCCTGAGCTGTCATACAGACACTGCTCCCCGCTTCTCCCTGCAGCATAAAAATCCAAGCTGGCACATTTGAAAATATAAATAACCCACACACACACGTGGCTCCCCGCTTCCCCCTGCTTAAAATATAAAATCAAACCAAAAATAAAAAAAGGAACGGGAGGGGGCAAAGGCGCTCGTCAGGAGCATCCTGTATGGACGGCCTTGCCCCCCCCCCCCCCCCGAGGTCGCCGCTGATCCCCGCTTCCCCCTGTAATAAATAAAAAATCAAAACAAAAATCAAAAGTTAACAGCCCCGGCCCCCCTCCCTTCCTGTCTCTCTCTTTCTCCTTCTCCCACAGCTCCGCGTCCCACCATCCTCTGCGCCGTGCCCCGCCCCCCTGAGGTCGTTGCCGCTGCTCCCCCCCTCCACCGGACCCCCCCCCCTCCGCCTTACCGGGCCCGCGCAGCGCCTCTCACCTCTGTGTGAAGGCGCTGCACGGGCAAGATCATCTGATCGCTGCGAGTCTTCAGGAGGACATCTCTCCTTCCCTGACCTGGGCCCGCCCCTTCTGACGTAAGTCCATCCATACAGGACGCTCCTGACGAGCGCCTTTGCCCCCTCCCAATCCTTTTTTTATTTTTGGTTTGATTTTATATTTTAAGCTGGGGGAAGCGGGGAGCCACGTGTTTGTGGTTTTGTTTTTTGGCAGTGGTTGTTTTGACGTTTGTGGCATGCGCAGAGCAGCCAGCATAACGCTTGGCTGCTCTGCGCATGCTTTAGGGGCTGATTACCGATGGGGATTACAACAGTTTAATGAATCTGTAATGCATTGTACTTTACAATACTGCACCGAACATGTGCGACTTGTTTTTTTGGTGCATTCTTTGTTTTTTCAAACTCGGTAAGCACTTTTACGTTTTAGATTTTTTTTTTACGTATGGTTGATGCATCTGGGCCCTAGTCTCTTCTCCCCATAACCCTGTTATCTCCTAGTTTTGTTCTCTCTCTTTTTCCCTTGCCCAACCTGTCATCCACTCTTCTTGCCCCACTTTGTCATCATCCAGTCTCTTTAACTTCTTTCCTCATCACTAGTCTCTCTCTCTAATCACACCATCTCCCATCCTCCCTGAAATTGGCCACCACCCTTGGTCAGCCCTCACCAGCCAGTAAGTCGGCCACACTTTCCTCTCCCCACCTAGTTAGCCCTCACCATCTAAACAAGGCAGTCAGCCCTCTGCCCTCCCCAACAGCTTTTACTTCTGCAAACTAACCCTGCAGCTCCTATCTCCACCCTTGCAAAACCCAGTAAGTGACCACTCCCCAGCCCTTACCCTTTCAAGTCAGCCAGCTACCCCTTCAGGTTGTACTCTAGCAAGCCAGTTACCCCTCTAGTTCCTATTGTCCCACGCCTGCAAGCCAGTCAATGACACCCCAGCTCCTACCTCCAAAAGGCAGTCAGCCTCCCCTCCACACTTATCTACAGTGACTAGTCAGTCTTCTTCCTTTCCCCAGATAGCCCTCAGAACCACTCACCCTGCTGTCTGTGGCCAACAAAGCAGGAACTTCCTTTACTGTGTGGTGCATTGGTCTTAGTTTCTCAAGTCTTCTGAGAGTTCCCGCACCGTGCGGCTCGGACCCCCCTCCCCCGAGATGCACAGTGCAGGGAAGAAGCAGCTTCTGCTCTAGCTACAGCAGTGGAAAACAACCCCCACCTCCCCTCCTTTTTTTTTCTTTGTTAAAGGGCCAAAAAAATCCCAGGTGCTAGAAGCAAATTTCTAGCTGCCACGGTCACCTGGGATTTTTAGAGCCCTAATTTAAATAGAACATCCTTTGAAATTGACAATAATCCAGAAAACTAACCTCTGGAGCTGCTCAGTAACTGTATATCGTTGGAGCTGATTTCAGTAAAGGGAGCTACCTACTATACTACTTAGAATTTGAGTCTCCATAAGGATGCTTGGGACATGTAACTCTTATTCCAATCTCTCTAACTTACTACATGCATATTTTAGCATGCAAACAATTCTTGCTGGCACCTGTGGACAGTAAACTTTGAGAAGCAAGGAAAGGGGATAATGCAGAGAAGACAAAACAGAATAGGGATGCAGCAAGAAAGGGCTTTGAACAGTGAAGAGATCATAACTGAATAATGGTACAGTATGAGAACACATAGAAGTAAAAGGAAATTTGAAAGCAGAAAGATAAATTGTGAAGAAAATCATAAAATCTCATATAGAACAAAGATTAATAAAACTATAAATTATGTTCTGCAGCACAGAATTTTTCATTATCTCTAACACACTGACCCACTTAAAAACCAAAATAAAAGAAATCCATAACAATCTCTCTTATGAACTCTCATTACATAAAATGATGGGTACCAACATAAATTGGAATAAGCAGTGAGCATACATATATTCTGATAACAAGCTTCCAAACAGAACACCAACATTTTTTAAGGATAAAATTTAAAGTGGGATATTAAGGATTTGAGAGGAATTTCCCAAATTTGCAAGAAGTCATTTTAGTTCTGGCGAGGCTCTTACATAAAGTGGAATAAACCCTAAGTAAGATGGAATTTTTTTTTTTAGTTTTATAATTTGATTACATGTTCTATCAACAAAGCTCTAGGGAAGTTATAGCAATAACAATACATTACAAACATATAAATAAAACTTGTCAGATACAAGCATTATACCTCGGGTGGTAGCTGTGTTAAGAAATTATGATCTGCAGCAAAAGTCCGAATGTTTGTCAACTGTCCAATTGATGAAGGCAAAGCTTCAATCTCGTTGAAACTGCAATCAAGTTCTTCCATTGATATAAGCCTGTGTGCAAAGAAAATATGAAGAACACATTTCAAAAGATCACTGTCAACTACAACCATTCCAAAAATAAAACAAAAAAAATTTCAAAATAGCTACACAAACACACATTTACATATAAACAAATCATTTATATATAAACAAATTCACATGGACTACTTAAATCCAACTGTATACATTAAAAGCTGCACTCATAGTCCACTAGCAATCATTTGCTTGCATGATGACTGGGTGGGCAACCCAAGTTCTGAACTAATCACATTTTGTGTCATGAGCGCAGCAGGGGCTTTTTCCTTCATTCCCGCTGCTCTGCCATTCTACCGCTAGCATACTAAGCAGGCTGAAATACAGGAGGTATAAAGATAATCCATAAAATTTCCCTTTGAACAGCATACATTTTTTTAATACGTTCTCATAAGCTCCTTTATTTTCTGATTTTTACAATGTATTTTAATTTCTAAATTTCAAGTACCTTTTGTTTTTATTTTTAATTGGTGACAGAAGACCTCAGAAAAATATTTACACTCAAAGTAAGAAAGCAGCCAATGTGCAACACTACTTTCAAAATAGCTCAGTACTCCTTTCAATCAGTCTTAAAACACCTTCTTCAAAACATATTCTTAAATTGTCCCAGTTAGTATTTAAATTAGTTCAGCAGGATTGCATGCTTGCTTTTCATATCTTTTTAGAAGAAATCTCACCACCATTTTAGATTAAGTGCTTTCCACTCTGCGCCCAAGCCCTACCATGGGGCTGTCCTATGGGTGCTGCCATTTTGAAAAGGGGGGTAGCTTAGGCAAAGTGCTTCTGCTGTAGACATCAAAAGGGATAGGGCTTGAGTGGAGAGTGGTCTGTGCTTGTGTAGACAGTGGAGAGGGCTAAAGCTGATCCTCAATTCTGATTGGCTGATGCAACCGGAAGTGGATATGGCTACCTGTCAAAATATGCAAATTAAATTTGATACACACTACTCTACTTTTATTACTGACTAGATTTATAGCTATAAATGTTTATGTTTATTGATCGGTCACCAAGGTATAATGTGTCTGCTTGTGTAGGTGAATTACTACAATGATGAGACATTTAAACTCTGGAGGTAGAGAAAACCCCATGCTGTTTCCAATCGCAACATTCTCAGCAGCCATTTTGACTGAGAAACTGGTCAGGGCAGGAGAAACTGGGGATCACTCTTGCTCTGAAGAAACCACTAGACTACTAGGGCTTTTAAAGGTAGACTTGGGGGGGGGGGGTCTTTTAGGGGAGGGGTGGAAGGTTTGTGGTTAGGGGTTGGGCCTTGTGGCCTGGGAGGCCATACCCTCTTCTGGGGGTGGATGGCAGCCTGGAAGCGCCCGCCCTCTGCCGAGAGTGAGGCATTGTTTTCAGTTTTGCCCAAAACCGAATGTCAGATTTCAGCTGCTGATTCAGTTTCAGTTGAAATAGAGAACCCTGATTTTGGTCACCCTCTACGTTATGCATACTTATACTTGGTCTGCTTCCTTTCTGTCTGATTGAACATTTCAAGTCCATGCTAATCCACATTTCTCTACCTGTTAGCAGCTTGCTACTGGTGTTCCTTGGGGTTCTGTTTTTGGCACCAGTTTTATTTAACCTGTATTTGAGCCTATTGCTCACATTTATTCAATCACTGGGTGCTATCCCCTTTTCATGTGCTTTCAAAATTCAATTAATCTATGTGTAACATTTGGCAATTAAAATTCAATGCGAAGAAATGCAAAGTGATGCATTTAGGGAGTAGAAATCCATGGGAGACGTATGTGTTAGGCGGGGAGAGTCTGATAGGTACGGACGGGGAGAGGGATCTTGGGGTGATAGTATCTGAGGACCTGAAGGCGACGAAACAGTGTGACAAAGCGGTGACCGTAGCTAGAAGAGTGCTAGGCTGTATAGGGAGAGGTGTGACCAGCAGAAGAGAAGAGGTTTTAATACCCCTGTATAAGATGTTGGTGATGTCCCACCTGGAGTATTGTGTTCAGTTTTGGAGGCCGTATCTTGCGAAGGATGTTAAAAAAATGTAAGTGGTGCAAAGAAAAGCTATGAGAATGGTATGGGATTTGCGTTACAAGACGTATGAGGAGAGACTTGCTGACCTGAACATGTATACCCTGGAGGAAAGGAGAAACAGGGGTGATATGATACAGACGTTCAAATATTTGAAAGGTATTAATCCGCAAATGAACCTTTTCCGGAGAGGGGAATGCAGTGGAACTAGAGGACATGAAATGAGATTGAAGGGGGGCAGACTCCAGAAAAATGTCAGGAAGTATTTCTTCACTGAGAGAGTGGTGGATGCTTGTAATGCCCTCCCGTGGGAAGTGGTGAAAATGAAAACTGTAACGGAATTCAAACATGCGTGGGATAAACATAAAGCAATCTTGTTCAGAAGGAATAGATCCTCAGGAGCTTAGCTGAGATTGGGTGGCAGAGCCAGTGGTGGGAGGCGGGGATAGTGCTTGGCAGACTTATACGGTATGTGCCGGGGCTGGTGGTTGGGAGGGGGGGATAATGCTGGGCAGACTTATACGGTCTGTGCCAGAGCTGGTGGTGGGAGGCTGGGCTGGTGGTTGGGAGGCGGGGATAGTGCTGGGCAGACTTATACGGTCAGTGCCCTGAAGAGGACAGGTACAAATCAAGGTAGGGTATACACAAAAAGTAGCACATACGAGTTTATGTTGTTGGGCGGACTGGATGGACCATGCAGGTCTTTTTCTGCCGTCATCTACTATGTTACTATGTGTAGACCCTAATGCCACCAATCTATAACCGCTGAATCACTGTCTCTCACAAACTGCCCACTGGCTTCACTTAAACCGCCATAAACCCATTCCTGAAAAATATGAGGTAAAGTGGACCACTGATCGTCAATTGACCCCAACTATTACCCCTACAGTAGATAGGCAAGATATGACTCTTATATCCTCTCCATGGATTCTGGGAGTTATTTTCGACTCTGTTTTGATTTTTGATTTGCTAATTTAAGCTGCCTGAATCACAAGTAAAAGAGCTGGAATAAGGGGAAGAGAGGAAAGATTGGGGAAATGGGAGTTGAGGAAGAAAGCCAAATTTCCTCACACACAGAGATTCACTGGAAAAATAAATTTGGGAACTGTTTATTCACTGAAGTCTTTCTTGTCCAGTCTTGTTTTCTCCTCTTCTACTGAAAAGCAGTCTCTACTGGGCATTTCACCATGAGCCTTTAGATTTAACTACTCAGGTTTCTCCTCTTTCCATTTTTTTTTTAAAATAAATGCAGCTCCCATCCTCCAAAGCTACTCAGCCAGGTCAGAAGCTCCTACTGGAACATGGTATATGCATACTCAGTTCAGCCATTAGGTGTCACTGTTGTACAATGGCGAAAAGCCTCCATGCTGTATCTCTAGTCTGTGTCCAAGAACATAAATCAAGCTAGGGAACATAGGAACCAACTTTTCAAAATGATTGGGGGTACTGAAATATTTTTAGTTTTTTTTTTTTTTACA
Source organism: Microcaecilia unicolor (assembly GCF_901765095.1). Lineage (NCBI taxonomy): Eukaryota > Metazoa > Chordata > Amphibia > Gymnophiona > Siphonopidae > Microcaecilia > Microcaecilia unicolor. Next base: position 109,542,820 of record NC_044032.1, on the reverse strand, counting down.
GGTGGTGCATTCCCCCTTTCCCTCTCCCCCCTCCTCCTCCCCCATCCCTCCCCTTCCTCCTCCCTCCGAGTTCCAGGCCCTCCCTCCCAGTTCCAGGCCCCCCCAGCTCCCTCCTTCCAAGTTTCAGGCCCTCCCTCCCACCCTCCCAGTTCCAGGCCCCCCTCCCTCCCTTCGAGTTCTAGGCCCCGTCCCTCTGAGTTCCAGGCCCGCCTGCCCATCCTCCCTCCCTCCAAGCTCCAGGGCCCCCCTCCCTCCGAGTTCAATGGCCCACTTCCCTCCCTCCCTTCCAGACCTCCTCCCTCTGAATTTTAAAAGTCATCTTACCTCGTCGGGGTTACGGCGGCAGCAGCAATGAAAAGTGTGCAGACTTGGCGCTTCAGCCTTCCCTTTTCTCCGCTCTGGTCCCACCCTTGCAGAAACAGGAAATGAGGGCGGGACCACAGCTAAGAGAAGGGAAGGCTGAAGCACCGAGCCTGCACACTTTTCACTGCTGCTGCCACCGTAACCCCGATGAGGTAAGATGATTTTTAAAATTCGGAGGGAGGGGGCCTGGAACTCGAAGGGAGGGAGGGAGGGAGGGAGGGACTTTTAAAATTCTGGGCTGACGAAGGGAACTTCCGGTGGGTGAAATATTGGGGGTGCTCAAGCATCCACAGCACCCAAGGAGTCGGCGCCTATGCTAGGGAATAGGAACTAGATTGCTCTGAGCCACTGAGACAAGACTGTCTCAAGTTTGAGGTATTATTTGAATGTACAGTAGCATACCCTTGCTACTATTAATATCTCCAGAGTTTTGTTTTTTTAAAATTTAACCAACTAATGCAAATGTGGTCTTTTTTTCATGCTACCTATGTGGTAAGGCATAAGCAGCTATGGATTCTTATGACAATATGCAGGTAGATGGCTGGACCTCAGTGGCAGCGCCATTACTTTCAAAAGCCACAGATTTCAGGCTGTTGCCCATGACCAATTCCCATTTTCAAAGATGTCTAATTTTAAGGAGTTACTTTATGCATCGATGCTTCCTCTCCTGAAAGCTAAACAAGATATTCATGCTGGAATACGCAAAACAGTAGCTGTTAGGTAGTTATCAATGTTAAAAGGGTAAGTTTTACCAAGAAAACTAATTACCAGCTATAGTACTTCTTCATACCACACTAATGGATGGAGAGGAGTCATTTACCATCAAACAATAATGGACATGCTAGGTCATATACTTAGAAATTAAATACCTACCCTCCTATGGAATCTGGCAAACACATAAGCTGGTTCTCATCAATTTTCAATGTTGTTAATTTTGTAAGTGAACCTATCACAAAAATTAAGATAACATCAGAAATATATTTGAGAAAAACAGCCTACTTCTATTCTTATGGTCAGCTAGCGATTTTTTTTTTTTTTTTAACAAGCACAAAAATCTCCTATTCCATTGGAAATTTTAGTTGCATTACATTTATATATAAATAATACATTTAACTTACAACTTGGATTTTTTCCTGTAAATATAATAAAACACTTCCTCTAATTTTGAATAAGATTCTGATCTCAAATGTAAACTGTATATTGGATTGCCACTTTTTTGTATTGCCCAAATTAGGAAAGGAACAAAGACAACTTTCAAATAGTTATGCTGAAGAATGTTTCTCCTTTTTGTTAGGAAACATGAAAAACTTCTCATGCTTTGTTCTGCTAAAAATTTGTAAAAATTAGTGTGCACACAAGATGCAAAACTGACATCTTTAAATTTAATCAAACATATTATTACTACTAATAATTTTTATAGCACTAATGGGTATACAGAGCACTGAACAGTGATAAGAAAACAGGTACAATACATTCCTGCAGGGATGGGGACAGAGCCCGTGAGGGTCCCCATGTCACTTTCTACTTTGAAGGTTGTTAATCAACTGGACTGTTATTTATGCTTGACTGATGCAGACGACAATATTTTTTCTATTTGTAATTTAAACACAACAGTTGCACAGCATACTGTTCCTTTTTATACTTTAATAAAAAGATTTAAATATAAAATCATAAGTGTTCAAAGCTTCTGCAGATAACAGAGCCCAAGGGGACGGGGAACCTGCAGGGATGGAGACGGAGCCTGCAGGGACGGGAGAGGGACGGAAACACCCTGGACTGATCACTACAAACTAAACCTATCCCTACACTGGCGGAAGAAGGGATTACACCAAATACAAGCACACACAACCTACAGAACAAGAGGTCAAGCAGACCCGAAAACATTCTGGCAACAGATATATAACAATGAATGGACAGCACAAAGACTCCATACACTACGTCATGGAATGGGATAAAAGATGGAAATACATACTAGATGAAACAGCACCCTTAAGAACAAGATCTTCACGTACGCATAACTCGATACCATGGTTCAATGATGAACTGAAAAGGCTAAAAACACAATCCAGAAAACTCGAACGAGCATGGAAAAAAAAACCCAAAAGATGAACACACACTCAACACATGGAAACAATTACTAAGAAAGTACAAATACGCTATACGACAGACCAAAAGATCATACTATAAAACCAAAATAGGGACAGATTACAAAGACATGAAGAAACTATATCAACTCGTGAACAAACTCCTAGACACCAACCTTGTCACCACATCGAATACAGACATCCCATCTGCAGACAAATTTGCTAAGTATTTCAATGAAAAAATTGTAAACCTACGCAATATGCTACCTGAGGACAACACTGACATCGAAAACTTCCTTAATGAGTTGGACTCAACCACTGGAGAATACCCGGCTGACCGAACCTGGTTAAATTTTGCCCTCCTCACCGTCGATACAGTTGCACGGGCGATCAGCAAGTTCTCTAACACTCACTGCAAACTAGATACCTGCCCCAACTACCTAATGAAATCTGCCCCTGACCGCTTCATAGTAGACCTCACATCCCACCTAAATTACATGCTACAGCAAGGTCTCTTCCCTAAGGAAAATGGCAACATACATATATATATATCAAACGACACCAAGAAAAAAACAAATGAAATCACTAACTACGGTCCAGTAGCATCCATCCTGTTGTCAGTCAAACTGATGGAAAGCATGGTAGCCAAACAACTTACAGATTACATAAACAAATTCTCAATACTACACGAATCACAGTCAGGTTTTCGCCCCTCCAGCATAGAAACAGTACTACTCACTCTCCTAACCAAATTTAAGCAGGAAATAGCAAAAGCATCCTCCTTCTCCAATTCGACATGGTAAACCACAATATATTAATAAGACTACTAGATAAATTCGGGATTGGTGGAAACATACTTAGTTGGATCAAGGGTTTCCTAACCACAAGAACATACCAAGTAAAATCAAACTCAAACATATCATCACCATGGAAAGTAAACTGTGGAGTACCACAAGGGTCAACGTTATCACCGATCCTCTTCAACCTAATGATGACCCTTCTAGCCAAGTCCTTATCCAACCAAGGCCTTAACTCCTTTATCTACGTAGACGATGTCACAATATACATTCCTTACAAATCTAAATTGACAGAAATCACCAACGAAATCACGATCATCTTGAACATCATGGACTCAACATCCCAGATTACACCCTCCCTAACATCATTAACTAGTTGCCATAGTGTATAAACCCTTTTCCCATAGTTTCAAAATGAAATTTACTCTAGAAATAGGCATTTTCCCCATAGTTTTAAACTGAAACCTTTTCTAGAGGTAGAAACTAAACAGCCAAAAACTCTTGTTCTAAAAGGCAGTTATTTTCTGTTCCTTGGCTGCTGGAGAGGTAGCTCATCCAGCGACCTCAATTAAGTGTTAATTAAGGTGTGGGGAAGTAGAATACTTGCATAGGTTGCTGAGTCAGCTTCAAAGAGCCTGTTTAAAAGAGGCCCCTTAGATTCAAAACTATATAAAGAGGAAAAGTCCCACTGAACTTTCTTTCTGAGAAGTTCCGAGAGAAGAGAACATTTCTCTGGTAAGTGAACGCTATTTTGCTTTGTGCTATGGGAACTTAAAGATTGGGGTTTAAAAGAGGAATTGTAGGTTAGTGTTAGTCAAAATAAAAATATAAAAAGCAAATTTTATCAACTAATCTCCATAGTCTTTTCCACTTAGTTTTAAAAACTTTGTACCACAGCATTAACAGATAGAATCTAAAAGGCACAGCAGCATCTAGTTTAGTCTTCACACCCACCCCTAGGACAACTCTTCATTTATTTTATAGTCAGTTATTGTAATTAGGGTAACAAGCAAGGAGTGCTCTTACAGAGTTTTAAATACATTTCATTACCATCTAAGAAGGAAACACTAACTAAATCATACAATATACTATATAAACTAAAAGACACTTTTATATTAGGCTAATATCCTTAATACTCTAGCAAGTTTTAAATTATTGAAAAACTCAAAAACACTAAGATGGAGTCAGCAGTCCAGCAGCGAGAGGGGTGCTATCCAGTCTTTTGCATTGAGTGTCACTTATATGATTATCTCCCAGTTGGTGAGGTGTCATATGTGTGTGCCTGGTGCAAAGAGCTCGTAGCTCTCAGAAAATGGATCCATTCTCTTGAGGCTAGAGTAGCAGACTTGGTGGCGCTGAGGGAGACAGAGAGGTACATAGAGGAGGCCTTCAGGGATGTTGTAGAGAAGTCCCACCTCCAGTCTGGTAGCCCCTATGCTACCTTGGAGGAGGGATGTCTCCTAGAAGGAGAGCATCACCCTGGTGAAGTAGGAAGTGCTCCTGTAGCCAGGACCTGCCCACCAGGGGATGTACTATCCTCTCACACCGAGGATATGTCTCCAAGTGCTGCCCGGGAGGGAAAGGTTAGGACAGCTGTTGTAGTTGGTGATTCGATCATTAGACATATAGATAGCTGGGTGGCTGGTGGACGTGAGGATGGCCTGGTGACTTGCCTGCCTGGTGAGAAGGTGGCAGACCTCACGCATCACCTAGATAGGATTTTAAATAGTGCTGGGGAGAAGTTGGCTGTCTTGGTACATGTGGGTACCAATGACATAGGAAAATGTGGGAGAGATTTTATGGTGAGAATACTAAAAGGAAATTTTAAGACAATACAGGAACGTAAGACCTTCAGAGTAAAAAAAATTATGAAATATTTTGACACCCTCCAGACAGGACTTAAAGATCTGGGTTTTCTATCCCATTATAAACCAAAACAATTATACTGCTTTGTCCCCCTCCTTATCACTCATCCATCTCTCCCTGTTTTTCACCTGTCATTATAATTGCTTTTGTGTTTCACTTTTATATTCTGATATTTGTCAATACTTGCTCATTTCCAGTCTGAAGAAGGGTTACCTTCAAAAGCTAATAAAAAATGTATTGTTAGTCCAATAAAAAAAACGCAGTGATTCCCAAACCTGGCCCATGAGGCACCCCAGCAAGTCAGATTTTCAGGATACCCACAATAAATATTCATGAAAGCGATTTACATGCACTGCTTCCACTATATGCAAATCTCATATGAATATTCATTGTGGGTATCCTGAAAACCTAACTAGCTGGGGTGTCTCCAGGCAAGGTTTGGGAACCACTGAAAAAAGATCTCTTATTTACTTTTCTATGTTTTGTTTTATTTCTATTACCTAAAATCTAAAGACACATCTAGCATTCTCTCAATCCAACAGTCAGGTCACCAAGACAAAGAAATTAATCAGATCTGTACAACTAGACCTACCTCTAGTACAACTAGACCTTCCTCTAGTAAAACCATACTGCCACAATTAATGAACAGACTAGATTTAATTCAGAGGACCACTATCAAGACTGAGAAGTCAGCATAAGCTTTATGACGTGAGATTAAATGTCCTAAATATGCATACATTACAGCATAGGAGGATGTGTAAGTACAACACCTCAAAAACAAATGATGCACAACAGGTAAACTTTTTTTTTTTGTTTAGAAGAAACAAAATTCCAAAACAGTCTCATGATAAGTCTGCAGCGGAGTAGATTCAAGAGCCATTTCAGAGAGCATTTCCTCACAGAAACAGTGATATGACCGTTTGTCACAAAAACAGTATCAGGATTTAAGAAAGCGCAAGACAAATGAGAATATCTGACAGCGGAAATGTGAGCATAAAGTAGCCAGCCAGGCAGGTGTGTAGTACTTCTAAAACAAGATCAAGAACAGAGTACACACAATCCTACCTGCTAACACATTCTCTGTTTTTGTATGTTTACTACAGTCAAAGTATGCTACCTGAGACCCTTTACAATACCATGAAGCTAATTACTCTATTTTGTGATGTTCTGTGTTCAAGTGATTTGCCCCTCTTTCTAACCTAGGTGGTGTATTTATTAATACATAATACAAACCAATGGAATCTGGTAACTGCTGCAGTGAGTTACTAGACAGTAGCAGGTCCTGAAGGCTTTCACATTCTGAAATTCCTTCTTCAAGGGTCTCTATATTATTTTTAGAAACATCCAAATAGGTCAAGTGTTTCAACCGGCCCAGGAACTGTGAGAAAGATAAAAGGTTATTAGCAGATTAATATCAAACCATCCAGTTTAAAAAAAGAACAGAAAAGGCCTGTACACTTTGCCTAGATGAACATCAAGTAGGGGGGATACAAATAAAGGTCAGCAACCCAGAGGAAAAGTTCTTAAGTCTTTTACCGAGTCATGTAAGTAAAATATCTAACACAACCGTGTTTTCAAAACATCTTCATCAGGAGGCATGACTATTAGAGAAGTAAATACTGTAACAGAACCAGAGTCAGCAATAGCAGCTTTTTTGATATCCTAACAGGACATAATTATCTAATATACACCCAGTTGTAGGACACTTTCTAGTTAAGGGCTTTTGCCACCCATGTGCATACAGTCTCTCCACAAATTGCCAAAGTAATTTGCGAAGAGACTGTATGCACGCTGGTGGCGAAAACCTGGGATAAGTACATAGGATCTCTAAGGGAGAAGAAACGATAGTAGATGGTACAGTACCTTTTCTCTGGGCTGCTGACCATCTATTGGACTAAGTTTCTTTTTGGGGGTATTCGTTCATTGTACATCTTTTTGTCTGTCCTCTCTGCTTAGATGGACAGCAGCACTACTTGCTAATAAAATGTAGAACCATCTAACAAGTTCAGGATATAAATAAATTTAACTAGCAAGGGTGTCAACCAAGGCAATTATGGAAAATTATGACAACACATGTCCCACTCCTTTCTCAACCCAGTTAGATTTTCAAGAGCCACAAAAAGCTTTCCCTGTATGCAAACCCACTAACGCATATGAACAGGACTTGACCAATTCCAGGTGCCAAGTCACCATGGGGCTCATTTTCAAAGCACTTAACCTCCAAAGTTCCACAGAAACCTAGGGAACTTTGGAAGGCTAAGTGCTTTGAAAATATGCCTCATCATGGCACCTACAAATTGCACCCTATATTTTTATTTTGTTGTTACGCTGCCGCAGAAAACAATGTTTCCTACTTCCCAATTGTGATTCAGTTCTCTTGAAAACTTGAGCTGCAAATTAAGAAGTACTTAGGTTTCAAGTCTTGCAAGACCAGCTCAAACTTCCTGCACCATGTGAATGAAGATTACAGAGGACTGAATGGCAGCGGGAAGTGGGAAACATGTCGTTTCTTCTGCAGCTAAAGTCAACAAGTTGAGGGGAATAGGTGGCAGGCTCCGAGAGAGACAGAGAGACTGGATGAAGGCTTAGGCAGTATGTGTATGAGAGAGAGATATTGAGATGGGTGAAGGCTGGGAGGTCTAAGACAGACAGACTGGGTGAATGTTAATGGGGTAGAGAGGGGGTAGGGGACCCATGCAATGGTGAAATTTGAAACAAAGAGGCAATTAATTACATATTGGTTTCACCTTGGTTTGATAAATAAATATATATTACAGATACACAATATCAACCAGCTCACCTTTATCCACATATTTGTTCACCCCTTCCAAGAAGGGTAGTAGATTGGTGAGGCAAGATTTCCCCCTTCACTAAATCCATGTTGGCTTTGTCTCATTAATCCATGCTTTTGAATATGCTCTGTAATTTTGTTCTTTATAATAGTCTCTACCATTTTGCCCGGCACCGATGTCAGACTCACCGGTCTATAATTTCCTGCATCTCCTCTCCAATTTTCCAGTATCATGCTTGATTTTAAGGATAAATTACATATTAATAACAATAGCTCCGCAAGTTCACTTTTCAGTTCTGTCAGTACTCTGGGATGAATACCACCCGGTCCAGGAGATTTGCTACTCTTCAATTTGTAGAGCTGCCCCATTACATCCTCCAGGCTTATAGAGAATTTATTCAGTTTCTCCGACTCGTCAGCTTCAAATACCATTTCAGGCACTGGTATCTCACTTAAATCTTTCTTGGTGAAGACTGAAGCAAAGAATTCATTTACTCTATCCACTATGGCTTTGTCTTCCCTGATCGCCCCTTTTACTCCTAGGTCATCTAGCGGTCCAACCAATTCTTTTGCTGGCTTCCTGCTTTTAATATATCTAAAAAAAGTTTTACTATGTGTTTTTGCCTCCAACAAAACCTTTTTTTCGAAGTCCCTCTTAGCCTTTCCTTATCAGCGATTTGCATTTGACTTGACATTCCATATGCTGTTTCTTATTCTTTTCAGTCAGTTCCTTCTTCCATTTTCTGAAGGATTTTCTTTTAGCTCTAATAGCTTCCTTCACCTCACTTTTTAACCATGCCAGCTGTCGTTTGGTCTTCTGTCCTTCTTTAATACGCGGAATATATTTGGCCTGGGCTTACAGGATGGTGTTTTTGAATAGCATCCACACCTGATGTAAATTTTGACCCTCGCAGCCGCTCCTCAGTTTTTTTCTCCATTCTTTCATTTTATCAATCTCCTTTTTTAAAATTAAACGCTAATGTATTTCATTTCCTATGTAAAGTTACTTCAAAGCTAATATCAAATCCGATCATATTATGATCACTGTTATCAAGCGACCCCAGCACCATTACCTCCCGTACCAGTCCCACTAAGGACTAGGTCTAGAATTTTTCCTTCTCTCGTCGGTTCCTGTACCAACTGCTCTATAAAGCAGTCCTTGATTTCGTCAAGGAATTTTGCCCCCCTAGCATGCCCTGATATTACATTTACCCAGTCAATATCGGGGTAATTGAAATCACTCATTATTATTGTGTTGCCCAGTTTGTTTGCTCCCCTAATGTCCTTTAACATTTCTGCATCCATCTGTTCATCCTGGCCAGGCGGACGGTAGTACACTCCTATCACTATCCTTTTCCCCTTTACACATGAGATTCCAAGATGTGTTTTGTTTCCTGCAGAATTTTCAAATCTATTTGATTCAAGGCTCTCCTTAATATACAATGCTACCCTTCCACCAATTCGATCCACCCTATCACTACAATATAATTTGTACCCCGGTATGACAGTGTCCCACTGGTTATCCTCCTTCCACCAGGTCTCAGAGATGCCTATTACATAGTAACATAGTAGATGACGGCAGAAAAAGACCTGCATGGTCCATCCAGTCTGCCCAACAAGATAACTCATATGTGCTACTTTTTGTGTATACCTTACCTTGATTTGTATCTGTCTTTTTCAGGGCACAGACCGTATAAATCTGCCCAGCACTAACCCCGCCTCCCAACCACCAGCCCCGCCTCTGCCATCCAATTTCCGCTAAGCTCCTGAGGATCCCTTCTTTCCAAATAGGATTCCTTTATGTTTATCCCATGCATGTTTGAATTCCGTTACCATTTTCATCTCCACCACCTCCCGCAGGAGGGCATTCCAAGCGTCCACCACTCTCTCCGTGAAAAAATACTTCCTGACATTTTTCTTGAGTCTGCCCCCCTTCAATCTCATTTCATGTCCTCTAGTTCTACCGCCTTCCCATCTCCGGAAAAGGTTCGTTTGCGGATTAATACCTTTCAAATATTTGAATGTCTGTATCATATCACCCGTTTCTCCTTTCCTCCAGGGTATACATGTTCAGGTCAGCAAGTCTCTCCTCATACGTCTTGTAACGCAAATCCCATACCATTCTCGTAGCTTTTCTTTGCACCGCTTCAATTCTTTTTACATCCTTAGCAAGATACGGCCTCCAAAACTGAACACAATACTCCAGGTGGGGCCTCACCAACGACTTATACAGGGGCATTAAAACCTCTTTTCTTCTGCTGGTCACACCTCTCTCTATACAGCCCTAGCAACCTTCTAGTTACGGCCACCACCGTAACTAGTGAAATATATTCTAACTCTCCCATCTTATTTCTTAGGCTTCTGACATTCGCATACAGACATTTCAAACTGTTTGTTGTTCCTAGTTACATCATGCTCAGTACTTGACAGTATTAATTTGCAATCTTTTGTCTGATTTTTATTTAAGGGCACCTGATCTACTACGGTCTCTTTTGCAACCTCACTATCAGGATACCCTATCTTCTCTGTTTTGGAGATATCTTTGAAAGATACCTTATCCCGAACCATGCGCTTTTGAGCGATTGTCGACCTTCCCCCAGTTTCTAGTTTAAAAGCTGCTCTATCTCCTTCTTAAATGCCGATGCAAGCAGCCTGGTCCCACCCTGGTTAAGGTGGAACCCATCCTTTCGGAATAGGCTCCCCCTTCCCCAGAATGTTGCCCAGTTCTTGACAAATCTAAAACCCTCCTCCCTGCACCATCGTCTCATCCACGCATTGAGACTCCTCGGTGCTGCCTGTCTCTTGGGACCTGCGCGTGGAACAGGTAGCATTTCAGAAAATGCTACCCTGGAGGTTCTGGATTTGAGCTTTCTACCTAAGAGCCTAATTTTGGCTTCCAGAACCCTCTCCCACATTTTCCTAAGTCATTGGTACCCACATGTACCACGATAGCCGACTCCTCCCCAGCACTATCTAAAATCCTATGTGGGTGACGCGTGAGGTCCGCCACCGCACCAGGCAGGCAAGTCACCAGGCAATCCTCACGTCCACCAGCCACCCAGCTACCTATATGCCTAATGATCGAATCACCAACTACAACAGCTGTCCTAACTCTTCCCTCCTGGGCAGCACTTGGGGACATATCCTTGGTGCGAGAGGATAGTACATCCCCTGGTGGGCAGGTCCTGGCTACAAGAGTACTTCCTACTTCACCAGGGTGATGCACTCCTTCTAGGAGACCTCCCTCCTCCAAGGTAGCACAGGGGCTACCAGACTGGAGGTGGGACTTCTCTACAACATCCCTGTAGGCCTCCTCTATGTACCTCTCTGTCTCCCTCAGATCCACCAAGTCTGCTACTCTAGCCTCAAGAGAATGGATCCATTTTCTGAGAGCTAGGAGCTCTTTGCATCAGGCACACACATATGACATCTCACCAACTGTCATACATGTGACACTCAATGCAAAAGACTGGATAGCACCCCTCTTGCTGCTGGACTGCTGACTCCATCTTAGTATTTTTTAGTTTTTCAATAATTTAAAACTTGCTAGAGTATTAAGGATATTAGCCTAATATAAAAATATCTTTTAGTTTATATAGTATATTATATGATTTATTTAGTGTTTCCTTCTTAGATGGTAATGAAATGTATTTAAAACTCTCTAAGAGCACTCCTTGCTTGTTACCCTAATTACAATAACTGACTATAAATGAAGAGTTGTCCTAGGGGTGGGCAGGAAGGCTAAACTACTACTACTACTTAACATTTCTAAAGCGCTACCAGGGTTACGCAGCACTGTACAATTTAATATAGAGGAACGGTCCCTGCTCAAGGAGCTTACAATCTAAGAGACAAGTGAACGGACAGTCCAACAGGGGCGGTCAAATTGGGGCAGTCTGGATTTAGTGAACGGTAAGAGTTAGGTGCCGAATGCAGCATTGAAGAGGTGGGTTTTAAGCAAAGACTTGAAGATGGGCAGGGAGGGGGCTTGGCGTAAGGACTCACGAAGGTTGTTCCAAGCATAGGGTGAGGCGAGGCAGAATGAGCGGAGCCTGGAGTTGGCGGTGTTGGAGAAGGGTACAGAGAGGAGGGATTTGTCCTGTGAACGGAGGTTACGGGCGGGAACATAGATGCTGCTGTGCCTGCTAGAGGCTGTTATTGCTGTGGTACAAAGTTCAAGACTATGGAGATTAGTTGATAAGATTTGCTTTTTTATATTTTTATTTTGCCTATCCATAACCTAAAATTCCTCCTTTAAACCCCAATCTTTAAGTTCCCAAAGCACAAAGCAAAATAGTGTTCGCTTACCAGAGAAATGTCCTCTTCTCTCAGAACTTCTCAGAAAGAAAGTTCAGTGGGACCTTTCCTCTTTATATAGTTTTGAATCTAAGGGACCTTTTTTAAACAGGTTCTTTGAAGCTAACTCAGCAACCTATGCAAACATTCTACTTCCCCACAACTTAGTTAACACCTAATTGAGGCCACTGGACATGCTACCTCTCCAGCTACCAAGGAACAGAAAATAACTGCCTTTTAGAACAAGAGTTTTTGGCTGTTAAGTTTAAAGCTATGGGAAAAATGCCTATTTCTAGAGCAAATTTCAGTTTACAACTATGGGAAAAGGGTTGTTCATGAATTAGTACTGCATGCAATTAAAAATCTCACTGAATTAGTTAATTATGTTAATTTAAGAATTTCCTAAACAAATGACAAGATAAACTTCCCTAAGAATGTTTATCTAAGAGTGAAAAAAATTAAGCTCAATTAAGGTGCATCTCTCCATTTAAACACAAGATTCAATAAGAACACCACTACTGTACTGTGTTCAAATTGGAAATTTGAGGGACACAGTTTTATAAATTATCATGAGAAGTTATCTATCCATATGTACCTGACCCCTTTCCTAACAGTTTGGTTCTCATCCATTGGCTTGCTCAGATCTAGCAAAACCTTGCTTATTCAAGAGAATCAGATCTAGCAAAACCTTGCTTATTCAAGAGAATCTGACCTGACCGTGGCCTTCCCTTTTCAAGTGGAACCACCAGCTCTCAAGATCCTTACACAGCCTCACAACAGACTTGTGTTCAACCGTCTAATCTTATTTTATCATTGCAAGACTCTTAATCACTACTTTTATCTACTATGATAAAATTAAATTTGGGATTAAAAATCATTTTTTCTTTTCATGCAAAATGAAAGCTTACCCCTGGTATGAATATTAACCTATTTCCATCCATCCACAGCTCCATCAATCCACTCAATTGCTCAAGTACTTCAGGCTGTGAAAAAAAAAACATGAAATTTAGCAAAGCAAAATCTATGTTAAAGCTGCTGTAGCATTCAACAAAGGACTGTTCAGCTATTTCTTCTCATACTGGTTACAATGGAGCAATCTATAAGCTATTTTATATACGACTTGGACAGATGTAAAATTCAATAAAAGGTTAAAAATGGCACTTGCTATTAACATTGATTTCAGAAGGAAAACTCTTAGAAGCTCGATATGCATCAATCTTTAAAGTCTGTCCCAAACCTATATACATACATACACTATGAGTAGCCAAATCCTGAGTTTTTATGTCTTTAAATTCCCATTTGTCATCTTTATAGATTAAAAAGATCTAACAAAAGTGCTTTACATCTTCATAAACAGAACATAAAACCTCACTGGCTCTTTAAAAAATCTACCCCAAACCACACAGAAACGTATCAGTACCAGTTAGTTTACGATCCACTCCTTCTGGACCATTACTAACCATTCATTCCTCACTTAACATCACTCTTTCCCCCTATCGAGGAACAGTAACAGGAGATAAAGGAATAAAAATAAATTTTAAGTTGTTTTGATTGCTATTTGGGGTGTTTTGAAAGAGAAATCTAGACAGTCAAAGCATGCAGGTGGTGGAGACACCATAGCCTTTATTACCAGGTTTCATCCAACTGTGGGCAAGCCCATAAAGAAGGGTTATTTAGCTACCTGGTCACATGAATTTTATTTGACTTTCCGGTGCCTCCACCACAAATACATTTACTTTGGTTAGGCCAGGACCAGATATGGCAACGTTCCTTCTAACTCCACAGCCCTCATGGCTTTTTATTTTCCGCTCATTGTTAAATCATGGTGTCTGAACCACACTTTCCTATTTCCACTTGCACTTTCATAAAAAGAAAATACTATGAAAGGGATGCTAAACTGTTACAATTTGGAATACCAACCCTAATTACAGTAAAAGCATTTCTCCACATGCCTTCCCCTTTCTTCCTTTTTCCACCCATTCATTCCACATTTTCAGTGTCACCCACACAAGCCTACACTATCTGGACCTACTTTCCACACCTGCATGCAAACCCATCTTTGATGCACATACATACTACTAAACCTAATTTAAAATCAGAAACGACACCATGAGTGACCAAAATAAAAATATTTATTATGCATACAAATTAAATTGCTTTCCCTCCCCCAATTTTCTTCATTCTTTGAAATGGTGATAATGAAAGGGTACTACCTGTGCAATTGAGGGTTCTGCAATGGCCTCCAGAAGAGCTCTTCCTTCTGCTACTAGAGGCAGAGCAGCAGAATGAAGAGAAAGAGGTAAGCAATCAGGATGCCTCTGACAACACAAAAAGGAGTAGGTGCAAAGCAGAAATAGGGCAACACAAAAAACTACACTTTCATCAAGGCTATTTATGAGCACGAGCAAAGAATGCAAAGTGCCCAATGTACAGATGAGAGAAAACAAAGAAAGTGAAAGTTAAACAACTTGATAGACAAACAAAATAAAAATCTATTTTCTACAACACAAACATGGACAAAGAAATGAAAGGAAAAAAATACCACAATGTATACAATAGAGACAGAAGAAACAAGCATGCACTGTGGAAAATTATTAAATGATACAAACAAGCTAAGTAAAACAGCACGTAGGTGACAAAAAAAAAGCAGATAAGGCACTGTGATGGGCAACAGAATGCATAGAAAAAGATTCACTTGCTGAACGTCTCCCAGGCCCTCAAATCTTTGAAGGTGCTTTACTATTAAACATTTCTATAGCACTATTAGCTGTTGACTGTGCTGTACAGACAGACATAAAAGACAATCCCTGCTCCATGGAGCTTCCAATCTAGTTGAAACACAGATAAAACAAAGACATTTGTAACAAGCACTTTATTATAATATACATGTTTAATGTGAGAAGGCAAAGATTCCTGAAGAGACAAAGATTGAGACTTTAAGTAGGACTATTAAGGCCAGAGAGTGAATAAGAGAGCAAAGGAAGGTTGTTCCAGATTTATTATAATGCAAGACAACGTGCAAAGTGTAGAATTATAAATGAACGGAAGGGGCATAGATAAGTGCAGATGACAAGGCGGAAAGCAAAAAAATAAAAATAAAAAGAACTAGTACTGGGCTGAAGGATGAATGAACTTGTGGGTGAAATCGGAACTGAATGTGAAAGCAGATAGGAAACTAATATAAAGCCATCAAAAGAAGGGTAACATGGTCATAATGAAAATGGTGTAGTTGAAATTAGAATATAAATTGGAGAATAATTCTTTAGTTGGAAACATGTGACATGGCTATAACAGTCAAAGTTGGAGGTGATGATTGAGTCGATAAGGTTGAAACCAAGACAGTACATTTAAAAAGGAAGGAGGCGGCCACATGATCAGCTGGAGAGGATTCTTTAAAACAATATGTGATTTTAAAGGCTTAAGACTTTTTTTTTTTTTTTTTTTTAAGTGTTTGACCTCCACTCTGCAAAACTCCTCCAGCATTTGGGAGGGGAAGTAGCCTTTACTCGACTAAAACTTAAACAAGTATTCTTTGTTGTTTGAGATACAAAGGAAGACTATTAATCATGCAGTATAAATTGGTGTAAAAAGTACAGTAAATCTATACTAGCAAAGATGGAATAACCAAAATTTTTAACATCTAAGGTATACAGACTTGTTTATTTGAAGGAGAAAGAGATCTCAGAAACCCTCAGGATAAATATCTGTGGGTAGGACCAGCAACAAACTTTATTTTTATCATCGGATTCAAAACCCTTTTTCTAAATTATTTTCCTGTGCCACCAGTCACTGTGCATCAAAAAGTTCATAGAATAATATTATGGTGAAACAAACGCCAAAATTATGTCATTCATGAAACAGCACTTAGCTTTAATATTCTATGGGGTCACCATTTCACCTGTCTTGTGGCTTCATTAGGAACTTGTGCTGCTCATTATCACCAAAGTTGGGAATCTTCAAATTACCAACTTATTGTTTATCTGAAAAATGGAGAATCTTACAAATTAAAAAAAACTCATTCTGTATAACTCAGGGGCGTATCTGCGTGGGGCCTCAGGGGCCTGGGCCCCCGCAGATTTCGCCCTGGACCCCCCTACCGCTGCCAACCCTCCCCCTCCGTTGCTCGCCTACCTTCGCTGGCGGGGGACCCCAACCCCCGCCAGCCGAGGTCCGCATCCTCCTGCCTTTAAAGAATTCCGTCAGCTGGCGGGGGACCCCCAACCCCCCCCAGCCAAGCCGAGGTCCTTTCATTTTTCCACTGAAGCTGGCGCCGACGAAAGTTTCTTTTGAGTCTGACGTCGCTGCACGTTGTACGTGCAGGACGTCAGACTCAGAAACAGAAGCTGTTTCTGAGTCTGACGTCCTGCACGTACAACGTGCAGCGACGTCAGACTCAAAAGAAACTTTCGTCGGCGCCAGCTTCAGTGGAAAAATGAAAGGACCTCGGCTTGGCTGGCGGGGGTTGGGGGTCCCCCGCCAGCTGACGGAATTCTTTAAAGGCAGCCGGCAGCGGCAGGAGGACGCGGACCTCGGCTGGCGGGGGTTGGGGTCCCCCGCCAGCGAAGGTAGGCGAGCAACGGAGGGGGAGGGTTGGCAATGGCAGCGGCTGGGGGGAGGAGGATCGCCAATGGCGGCGGCGGCGGGGGGGGGGGCTATAATGTGCCCCCTCACTCTGGCCCTGGCCCCCCCTACCGCCGCAGTTCAGATACGCCCCTGGTATAACTTATAAGACTTGTTCTTCAACTTCCCGGTTCACATACTTCTAGCTTCCTAGAAAATTATGTTTCAATATGGCGCTCATGCGTCACACGCCAACCCATTCATTTAAATAGAGTAATTGACATCATATCCTGTTTGGCAGTACTATTAAAAGGTTGTTACCACAATCCATTTAAAACATGAAAAATCTTTACCACAGTCTCTATATAATATAAAGGTTATTAAGATATGCCAATCAATAATATGGTTTAATCCAGCTGGTTCCATAGTTTAGAAGTCAAAAATCAATTTTGCCTTTCATCGCTGTAATTGTAACTTCTGATCTCCTCCTCTTGTACCTGACAGTATTTTGTCTAGGATGCAACATCTCAGGTCTTTGAACTAATGTTTCATTAAAATACAATGCTCCACTATTGGTTCCTTCCTATTCATTCTATTAATGTTTAACTTGTGCTAAAACATCCTGACTTTGAACGATCTAGTAGTCATACCCACACACAACTTCTTTCATGGGCAATGAATCAAGTAAATCTCATGATCTGTTGAACAGTTCATACAGTGATTCAAACGATATGTTCTCTTATTGATCTCATCTTCAAACGTTCAAGAATCACATTTAAAATGGCCAACAATCTTCCGTTCTTTGTTGACTTTTCAGGTAAATCTGCGGGACTTAATTTTCCTTTCAAATTATTGCTCTGTCAAAAACAATTCATAAAGTAACATCCTTAAATGTTGGGAGTGATTGTATATCAACCCATCGATTGAGCACCATTTGGGCAATGTTCGAACTGTAAGCCATGTACTTCATCACCAGTCTACACACATCAACATCCATCCTTTGATTCAGACCAGCTAATAATAACTGTTGTTGTATTTTGCTCTCTTGTAGGCTTTTTTTGAGAACCTTATCTTTCAGTTTGTTCATCAGATTTTTTGCTTGCTTCTTGTAAACATTTTTCTCAGAGCAAACTCTGCATATTCTGAGCATCTGTGACAGTGCCACTGTTCTTAAGATGCATAAGTCGGCAACTAGAGTTATGCAAAAATGTGCTCTTATCAGTTGTCGTCTCGAAAATTTGAATGGAGAAATTTATTATCCAGTTTGATATCTACTTCCATATCTGTGTAAAAGAACGTTGCTCAGTAAACTGGATGTTGTTGTTACAACTATTAAGCTATGTAACAAATTGCTGTAATTCTTCTATCGACCCCTTCCAGAGCATAAAAATATTATCAAACCTGCATCATTGATGTATAAGATCTTTAAAAGGTGGTTCTTCTATCCATTCCTTTTCAAAAGATACCATAAATAAATCTGCAATTGAGGGGGCAAAGGTAGCCCCCATTTCTACAACCACTGGTCTGGAGATAAAATAAGAGGTTGAACAAAAAGTAATTTTCTTTTAAAGCTGTTCTGGTTAATAACAGAAAGTCAGTTGAAATCAGATGCAGTCTTTCCCTTGATTCCAAAACTTCTTTAACAGCAGCTAATGCTTCAGCTTGAAGTATAGAGGTGCACAGGGAACACACATCAAGGGTTACCACCAAAAAAGGTCCATTCTCAAAATTAACCTCAGCAATTTTTTTTTATAAAAAATGTGTTGTCTCTCATATATATGAAGAACCTTCCTGAACTTCTGGCTTCATAAATACATCGACAAAGGCTCCAAGACTGACTTTCTTGCAGACAAAATTGGTCTACTCAGAGGCTTCCTTGCATCTTTGTGCACTTTCAGTAGAAAAATTTAAAAGTCTTTGATCCCCAATTGTAATGGTTTTAAAACACATTTTTATTTATTCTGGTTGGTCCATTCTTGCACAGGATGTATGCTTTCAACTATGCATGGTCTAAAGGTTTTTCTGGCAAGCTCTATAATCTGCTGCACGTAAAAGAAAAAAAATGGTATGCACATACAAGCCAGTACTGAATATCTGGAATCAGTGCTGACTCGTGGTGCAATCCAGGTAGCAGTGAAATTGAGACAACTAGACAGCTAAACGGATAAGCCTTTTTGCTGTCCTAACTGTATCTGGTGATCAGTCTGAATATCACTGCTAATTGGATAATCTCCAGCTCCATCCATATTCTGCCCAAGAACCACTCGAATACTGTTTGAATAGTTCCGAGGTAGTCAGAGGAAATATTCTGCAGCATTTTTCAGTTTGTGCCAATGAAAATCCCTCTCACTGGCACTTACCCAGATAGCAGTACTTGCCAGCTGTATAAGTACCTTTGAATATTGTCCCCATGCTTTTAAAATGATATCCATTACTATTCCATGTAGGACACGCAGCACCGAAAATGTTTTATCTGGTTTAGGATGCCATAAAATATTTTACAAAGAATCTTGCTATCATGTTTACAATAGAATAAAGGAAGGATTTTTTGTAGTGTTTAAGCTGATTTTGCTCGTTTGCTGTTGATTAGAAATATATTTAAGAGGTTTAGGAATAGCTCTAAGCTCTTCCATTAAGCTGAAACTCACCACTTCTGTAAATTCATTACTTCCCAAGTCCAACCTCTCCATCAGAGTTAATTTGTTCATAGTTCTGCACAGCAACAGATTAATAAGGAAACAGGTTTAATAAAAAAAAGTTACAGAAAGTCATTTTAACATTCATACTAACACACTGTTTAAAACCATATTAATGGTTTGCACAATAGAGGAGGATATTATCTGGATGGAATCAGAATTTGATACACTATATCTTTATATCCATGTAGTACAACAGCAAAATGTAGGTACGGGTTTCCCAAATGGAGTCACAAAACCTGCCTTTGGGGTCATGTCTAAATGGGTTCTCCATAATGTGCATCATTATTCTACATTTTCAAGGGGGGGGGGTGTCACACAACTTTATTTGGCTTCAATCATGGGGTCAGTCACAAAAAGATTGGGAACCACAGATTAAGACAGTCAACAGGCCTGTAGTTCTCTGCAGCTTGTCCCAGCCTTTTAACTATTTACGCTTGCATTAGAGGAAGCACAAATGTGGATCTCAGTTTACAGAAAATAAATAAATAAACATTTACAATATGCTTATTGTATAAGAGAAAATAGACAACTATTTGCTGCAGATGTAGGTGTGATTGGGGGAAGGATGAATGGAGTCAAAGTATGTGTGCAAGTTATAAACTACATATATAGCACCTCAAGGGCGTAGCCAGACAGCAGATTTTGGGTGGGCCTAGGCAAGAAGTGGGTGGGCACCAAATGTTCTCCACCCCCCCCCCCCCCATGCCAAAAAAATATCTCAGCTGGTGGGAAAATGCTTCTCTCCACCTTGGTAGTCTGCAGCAGGCATGCACTGAAAACTGAGCATGCGCAGGTGCCGGTATCTTGGAGAGTAGCGTTTTCATTATTATCAGGGGGAAGTCTTCAGCTGGCAGAGCTTGGGATCCCTACCAGCTAACACTAAACATGTGCTACTGTTGGGTGGGCCTGAACCCTAAGTGGGTGGGCCCCGGCCCACCCAAGCTCACCTGTGGCTACGCCACTGCAGCACCTCCTCTACCCCATAATATACTAATCACGAGCGAATAAGTATCTGTTATTGGAAGGAAAAAGCCTCTGAGCTTTTCATGATGGGTACACTCAGGTTTCAGTGCACAGCATGTCCAAACAGGCACAAAACCTTCCTTTTTAGCAAAAGCAGTGAAATCAAACATGTAAATAAAAGGATAAGAATCTTTATTAATGTTTTCATATATATTTTTTTTAAGTCTTATGAATTCAGTGATGTAGTGACTCATTTAATTGCAGATCTCATAGGTAGGGAGGCCAAGAGGTGCCTGCTTTATAAAGACATAATGCCTACCAGGGGCCATTATCCAGAAGTTGAATTGGGGGAGGGGGGAGAAGCATGTCCTCTGTTGCTGCTGCCGCCACCCCTCAACCCCCCCACCCCAGATCATACCTTTGCTGGTAGGGATGCTTAAGCCCTGCCCTTAAATGACGTAAATGGCCGCAACTAAATTTGGTCATGTGGAGAGGCGCTCAGCGTATTCTATGTACTGTGCAGAAATTTAAGCCTATTCTATAAAATATAGGCATGCTTTACAGAATACGCCTAGGTGGAAGTTTTTCTGCGCAGATTACTCAGGCACCATATATAGAATATAGCCCTAAGCGGCTAATGGGGGTATTAACATGTAACAGCTGTTGGCATGGAACTATGCTAACGGCCACCACACAAAAACTAGCCAGCATGATAAAAATCCCACACTAAATTCTGACTAGTGGTAAGGACGGATTGTGGGCATTGATGTGGTATGGCCAGCAGTGACTGATAGCTAGCAGGAAGTACCACACGCTATCCGTCACCACTGTTGATAGCACAGTTGCACTTAATGCCACCTAATGAAGTGTAGTCAAGTGTAGCCATATTATATACAGCAAGTTATCAAGGCCTTAAGTCCAGAAGAATAATCACTTCAATCCCCCCAACACAACCCCCCCCAGGCAGAAGATCCCCTCTATCCCCAATCCTTGGGAGTAACCCAGGGGTGTCTCTGAAAATCCAGTGGACCCAGTAGATAGGGTAGGAGCTGTCCCTCTCTGCTCCTGCCCTGTAACTACTGTGAATTAAAAAGGCTACTTTAGATATTACCCCTAGTGGTATTCTTGCAATTATATATTGCCATTTAAATGCAGTAAGTGTGTGTTTGCCTTGTGTAGTTAACGCAGACTACACTTCCACACAGGCTTTGCACTTAGTGGGCCTTAAGTTTTGCACTTAAAACTTTAGTAAACAGATCCCATATGTAATTAGGTTAAAAGTAAACATTTATTGAAAATGTTTAAATGTATACTTACTTTGGCAACATTTTTAACTGATTTTCTCTCAATTCCAGTATCTGAAGTTTAGTTAATCTAGAAAAAAAGACAGATAATCTAAGTCAAAGCTTTATCATCCACAGTTAATTCTGAGGGAACACTCCCCCAAATATTGTCTAAAATATCAACGTTAAAGTTATATTTTTCATTAAAAAGGGCAAGAAGGATATAAGAATACGAACTTAAAATAATGTACACTTAAAAAGCAACAAGCATCAGAAAATATATTAGCGGATAGTAAGAAAATATTTTGTTCTTATCTGAGAAACTAATACCACAGCTCCAGCAAAAAGTACCTTACATGATTTAAAATTTTTTATCATTTATAATAGGTCAAGTATGTTTTCACATTATCAATGTATCCATATTCTTACCTATGGGATAGGGTTCTAATATTTGTATTGATTCTGGAGAAAACAGGAATCATCATACATCACGTTATCAAAAATATTTTCATTGGTTTAGTAATAGGTATCTGAAAAAGTCATCATAAGCAACCTTTTTGTTGATCCAGTAAAAAGCATTAATATACTAGGATTCTCATTCTCTTAGCTCTATTCTTCTTTGTTAGTGTTTCCATTTTATGATTTAAACAGTGTGGAATAAGACAAACACTTTTCCATTATGACCATGGCCTTTTTTCTTAAATCCCTTAACCAAGTTTGGGATAGCTGCTCATACCAAGGCACAAAGTGTCCGATCCAACTGCACATGGCACATCCCATCTTTGTGGGATTTATGCTTGGACTAAGTTCCTGTGATTATGCTCTTTCTGGATATTTGAAGATATAAAAGCGTCCTTCCTGAAGCAGCTAAAGAACTGGCGAAACAAGGCGCACTTGTTGAAGGGCAAAAGGCATCATCTTGTAAATTGTGGCCAATAAGAGGAGCGAAAGAGCAAAGGAAGACTGCCGTTCCCTATTCTATATATACAAATGTACGAGAGGAACAACCTGTTGAGAATATTGGATTTTCCTTGCATTGTGGGGGACCCGGGGGGCTATTTACATTTAGCTTGTCCTACACTTTTGAAATTAGGGAATTGTGGCAATGTTTCAGGTATTAGTATGTGTGTGTATTCTTCAGTTTGGAGTGTGTGTTTAAAGGTAATCAATAGAAATCAAACAAAATAAAACATGTGTTTGTAATTGGGGGATTATCAGGTGGAAAGGAGTTTTTCATATTCATCCGGTTTTCTCATCTATGATGAGTTTTTATGGTGGATGTTTTTTTCCCTTTTCCTCCTGACTGGAACCTATGATAATAATGGACTCCTTAAAGCATAGGGATTGATCTTGATATATAATTATTTCCCTATTTGGAGATTTGAGATTCCGACTTGAGTAATTTAGATATACTGATTCCCATGTTGGAATCTTTAAACATACTCCCAAAAAACACCCGCAAACTGATGTTAGATATTTTCAAACTTCTTAGAGGGGTCTTACATTTAACATGCACAATTTTGAAGTCAGTAGAAGAAAGGAGAGAAACAAGAGAAAATGTTAGTATGTAGTACACAAAGATGATAAAATGCCCAAAAGACCAACCTTCTGACCCACTGACAGCTAGTTCTATATGGTGATCCAGGGAAAGTGATAAAGAATAGCTATCTGGGTTATCAGTCTCCGAAATGCTGACATGCCTTTGTTATGGGTGGGCTGCCAACATTCCATGCTGCCATTAAAGCAGCGGCAGGAGCTCTGGTACACACCCAGAGGCTAACAACTTCACAGGAGACACCCCTCCCCCATCCACACACTTTTTTTGCTACTGGCAAACCCCACTTCCTCCTTTCTTGGAAACTACAGAAAGGTCCTCATGAAATGTGGAATTTTGACACTCACCAAAAATAACTGCTCTCTCTCAGGAATAAGTAAATTCCTAATGTATACTAACCTCAGAAATTAACTTCCAGAGCATTACTTAAGATATTTATATATTTTGAAGTGAGAAATTTTGGGGTGATCTTTGACTTTGAATTATCTTGGATTTAGTGGGCAATTCCATTTCAAGTTACAATTATTGTGAATAAGTCTTATTTGGAACCTTCAGACTGGAACCACCTGCTGTAGCAGTTGGTTTAGACTACTGTAATTCGGTCCTATTTAAGACAGAGAAAGGCAATCCAAAACTACTTAAGACAATTCAGAATGTTGCTGCTGACCTCTTTACAGGGACAAAACTATGTGAGAATAACACTCCAGTCATATATTTGCTTCACTGGCTTTCTATAAGCAGTGCACATGTATTTGAAGTTATTAAGGGCCACAAAAAGTGGTTAGGTTGAGTATGTTTTTACCCATTTTGTGTTCCACTGATTTTAACCAGGACTGCATTTCTGAAGTAGACTGAAAACTAGCGCTGGGTATAGCTAGTCTGAATGCTGTTTTAGATTCATTTGTAATTTGTCAATTTATATTTTGTATTCCTTATCTTTTTATTCTTTAATTTATTTAGGGCTGCATTTTTATTAAAATTTGTAATTGCAATTTAATTGCACAATTAAAGGCATTTTTTCTACTGCAGCTCCTTGTGACTCTGGACAATGGGTTAAGTGACTTGCCCAGTCTCACAAGTATATGCAATGGGAAAATAAACATACCTTTAATTGTACAATTACACAATTAATCAAGATTAACATTTAATCTAAATGCAGCCCTAATTTTAACCACCCTTCTCAATCATTAAGATCACAGTCACAGGCACTATTAATGCTCTCAAATTCTAATTACATCTACAGGGTAACAACTCAAAAAAGGATGATTTCTGTATTGGGTATGAGTACTAAAATCACTTGCCTGTAGATATCTCAAAGTTGGTTAATTAAATTTCAAAATTAGATTGGTGGCTGACTTGTCTGAACTTTGTAAGAAAAGTAACTTTTTTTATTCACAATCTTTACTGGTTTTGGTGCATAGTTTTATTTAATAATTGTTATTTTTAGTATGTTTTATTTATTTACTTTAAAATGTATATATTATCTTAAAACCTAGGTGGTTTCCAATAATACATACATAAAACAAATAACACAGAAGATGTAAAACAATCCAATCATTACCCACTAAATCATCACTACTCAATAGAATGCTGCTACAAAAAGCTGTGTTTTAAGCTGCTTCTTAAATCAAAACCAATCACTACATAAATGTAAGTGACCTTTGAGTGCATTCCATATTATTCTGTGTTATGTTTATGCTTTGTAATGCTGTGAATTAATATTTCTTGTGTTTGTCAACTGGCAGACTACAAAAAGTTTTCAGTAAAAAATATTTGTTTTATATTAGAAATACTGAAACAAAAAAATGACAGCAGGTAAATACCATATGCCTACCAAATCTGCCCATCCACACTAGCTATTAAGCTTTACAATCACTTATTCTGCTCAGAGATCCTTTGTGCTTGTTCCACACTTTCTTGAACTCAGATATAGTTCTCATCTCTACCATCGCGACTGGGAAGCCAGTCTATATATCTACCACCTCTTCCAAAAATAAATGTTTCCACAGATTACTCCTCAGTCTATCCCCTTTCATCCGTATCCTATGACCTCTCATTCCATTGAAAGAGGCTCACCTGCTGCACATTTAAACCTTGGTGGTATTTAAATGTTTTATCACATCTTCCCCTCCCACTTTTCTTCCTCTTCCAAAGTATACATACTGAAGTCTGTCTGCCCCCAATTTGCTTTATAATGAAGACAGTTGACCATTTGAGTAGCCACCTTTTGGACAGACTCCATCAGTTTTATATCCTTTTTTAAAGTCTGGTCTACAGACTTGCATATAGTGTTTTAAATGAAGTCTCAGACTCATATAGAGGCACAGTCACCTCCTTTTTTCCTCTTGGTCATTTATTTATTTTTATTTGTAGCATTTGTATCCCACATTTTCCCACCATTTTGCAGGCTCAATGTGGCTTACATTATGCCGTAATGGCGATCGCCATTTCCGGGTACAGAATTACAAATGGTATTGCATTAAGGTGCATACATACATGGTAAAGAATAACAACATTGTGGTATTGCATAGAGGTTTCTGGGTGATCGCCTATTCAGGGTACAAAATTACAAATGGTTTTTGCATTAAGGTGCATACATACATGGTAAACAGGTATACATTATGGTATTGAATAGAGGTTTCTGAGTGATAGAGTGAGTTGTAACATGAGTTAGGTCATCGACTATAGGGAGATTATTTTCAACATAAGAAATAAAGTGGTGGAGCATATTGTGTAGCTTTCATTAATAGCAATGAGGTTAAACAGTTAAGTGACAAGAGTTTGGCTATGTCTAGTTCATGTAAAGTCGAATTATTTTGTATGTAGGATGGATTCCTTTCTCTTTTTAAGTTCCCTATAGAATAAAAGCAATCTATTAATGATCATTTATAATTCAGTAAACACCTATACAATAGTTTGGGAGTTTACATGCCTCTGTTCTTTTGCTCTTGAATTAAGATGACTATGTTTAACTGCCACAGATAGCCACTAGCTCAAAGGGATAGGGGAGCTAGGGCTGCTGATTCAACAGTTGTTCTAGGTTACACTCACACTAACCTAGAACAACTTTAATGCTTAAATCTTCCGAACACCTCCCTCACCTGGTTCCCCTGTTTGAAGCAGAAAGTAGCACCTAGTATGTAGTTAGAAGAAGGAACTGTAACTTTGGAAAAAAACTGG
This sequence comes from Microcaecilia unicolor, assembly GCF_901765095.1. NCBI lineage: Eukaryota > Metazoa > Chordata > Amphibia > Gymnophiona > Siphonopidae > Microcaecilia > Microcaecilia unicolor. The sequence goes on along the minus strand of NC_044032.1, from coordinate 109,516,383 downwards.
TATACAATTTCTGAAGCTTAGTAGAATATGAGAGTTCTAGTGATCATCCAAACAACATATTCACATAATTACTTACTGCCCCAGTTGTGGAACAGAAAATTTGTAGTACTTAGTTCAAGTTTACAATGGTCTAGTGCTAAATGGAACTAGTATTCAGCAGACATTCTGGAACATGTTGCCAAACGTCCAAAATCTGAATAGAAAATACAACCATTTTTGAAAAAAGAAAAACGTATATCTTATTTTTCAAAAATACCATTTTGAACAAGGTTTTGTGCTTTGTGCATTTACCTTTCAAGCCATTTTTGAAAAAAACAAACCACACAAGTTTAAAATGCACAAAATCAAGCCACTGGGATGTGTGTGTGTGGGGGGGGGGGGGGACATTTTTAGCAGACTGGTCCCCCAGACATCCCAGGAGAGCAATGGGCCCCCCTAGGGGGCACTGCAGTGGACAACAAATAAATGCTCCCAGGTATACACCTCACCATTGCTCCCTTGTCTGCTGAGCCCTCAAAACCCACCACCCCCAACTGTACACCAGTACAATAGCCCTTATGGGTGAAGGGGGCACCTATGTGTGGGTACAGTGGGTTTCTGGTGAGTTTTAAAGGGCTCACAGTTTCCACCAGAAGTGTGAAAGGTAGAAGGAGATAGGGACCTGAGTCCCCCACTTCATAGTGCACTGCAGCCACCACTACAATACTCCAGGAATCTGCATGTTGCTCTGATATACCTGGCTATAAGATTGGAGGCTGGTAAGTCATATTTTTATTTACATTTTTTGTGGGTGGGAGGGGGTCACCCAATTCCCTCCAGTGGTCATCTGGTCATTTAGGGCACATTTTTGTGCCTTATTCGTTCTGAAAATAGGCCTGGACCAAAATGTCTGTTTTAGTCCGGGACATTTTTGTTTTGTTTCACTATGGCTTTAAAACTTCCAAGTGTTAGGCACACCCAAATCCCACCTTCAAAATGCCCCCTTGTGATTTGGACGCGCTGCAGACGAATTGCATAGATAAAGGTTTGCAAAATAGGTTTAAAAAATACTGATTTGGTCATTTTGAAAAGAAAAACATTCAAATTGGGCTTTATGACACTTTTTGGACATTTTTCCCTTTTGAAAATGAGCCCCACTGTGATCTTTCAACAAGCCACATCACTCCATGCCACTGGGACCCAATAAAAAGCTTTCCTGATTGACAATTGGTATTTTTTTTTTAATATCTATATATCTACCACATTAACTTCATAATTAATTGTAAATAAACTCAGTTAGCACTTACTAAACCTTCCAGTGCCTAATAAATGAGTGAACCCAGATATATCAGCAGTCTGAAATGAAGGCTGACTGTTGATGCCAAAAAATTAATCTCCCCTGAGGGAGTTTAGCAAAAGAACGTTAACCATTTTAAAGAACAGCCTTACTTCCCTTAAACAGAACATTTTAAAGCTGCCAATTTTCTATTTGGTGTAATGCAAGCACTGCATGCCACATAATCTTTTTTTTTTCCCATTATGACTATCGTGTTAAAAAAACAACAAATTACTGCTTCATTAAAAATGCAGCTGGTGAGTTTCAAGATGGCGGACGCAGCTTGTTAGCGTTCGCCGAGTCTCCCTGGACCTTTCCTTTTTGACTTCTGAAACAAGATTTCTTCGTTTAAAATGCCCCATACTAAAAGGAAAGGGGTGGTCAAGAGCTTACCACCCGCAGCGACGACCACCCGATCGGTCCAGTCGACCCTCGACGCTTTCGCTACAAGCACGCCACGGGCTACAGCGGTGAGGAGTTCTGCTGTGGAGGGGGTCGGAGGAGCGACGCCTTCCCTGGAACACGATGCCATCACTCTATCCTCACCGGATATTTCCCCTCCCCCGTGTCCCGCGCACTACCGAGAAGCGGTGGATTCTCCAACAACGTCCGAAGTTGACGTTGTGGACTATTCGGCGGCTGGCGCTGCTGAGGCAGTGAACGGGAGGGATCTTCAACAACAAGAGCATGCAGCTCACACGGAGGTAACCCTTGAGGCCATATGGGCAATGTTAAAAACTTTAAATCAAACAGTTCTAAAGGCAGCTGCTGATACAGCTTCTTTAGTGATTAAAGTAGACTCTTTGCAAACCTCATTTGAAAAAATCAAGCAAGATACTGCTATACAGAATGAAGTATTTCAACAAGAGATTTCTACTATAAAAAATACAACACTCTCTCTGGTAAAAGATAAAACTTTTATTCATAGCAAAATAAATCAATTGGAGAACTATAATAGGAGACTTAACCTGAGAGTTTTAAATTTCCCCAAAATGGTTGAACTGAGTGGTTTGGAACTATTCAAAAAATATCTTACTGAGGTTCTCGGTTGTTCCTCTGAGATGATTCCTCCTATAAATAAAATATATTACCTTCCAATACCAAAAAAAAAAAATGGAGGAACAAGGGAGAAAATCAGAAGAACACGGAATCCAAGCTGAAGGATTACAAAACTTAACGGCTTTTCTGGAAAATTCATTACCTGCAGTTTATACTCGTTCAACTTTACTTGTTTCTTTGGTCTTCGAACAAGACCTAAATTCAATTATGAAACTGTATTTCAAAAATGCTCAAAAAACTTTTTTGGGATCTCGCTTGTGGATTTACCCAGATGTCACTAAAATTACCCAGGAAAAAAGACGGGAGTTCCTCTTATTGAGAGATGAAGTTAAAGCTCTGGGGGCTAGCTTTTTGCTAGCATATCCATGTAAATGTCAAATTAAATATTTGGATAATAAGTACATTTTTTTTGAACCTGAACAATTGAAAAGTTTTGTTGAAACAAAGAAGATTGTCAAGTGACCTCTTGGACTAAGGGGAACAATGAAGTATTGAGAACCCGTGGGGCGGTCTAGGTCCTATTACCTAAATAAGGGAAATAATTTGATTTTGTCTCCTCAAGTTCTTTAACTCCCCCTTATTTGTGGTCTAAGATAGGAAAATATTGTTTCTAAGGATATGTGAAATATTATTGTGATTTCTTTTGAATGATTTTTCAATTCCGAGTTATCTTAAACAAGTATATCTTGTAATTATGTGAAACTTATAAATAAATAAATTAAAAAAAAAAAAATGCAGCTGGTAAACATACAGATCTGTCTCTGAATTTTTACCTGAGAACACTAAAATGAGAAAAATAAAACAGTATAGATCTGCAGTTACATAATTTGGTTTATAAAATCACCAAGTATTCGGTTTAAAATTGTACCAAAGACCTGCTGGTTAAAACCACCACATGGACAGAAATAAATCTAAAGTTCACGTCTGCCATTTCACAGATCAGAGCCCGATTAATGAAGGGTGGTGATATTTACCATGCTATGCCTATGAAAAACCCCTCATTGATCAGGTCCCAAGAGCAAGACTCAACCATAGAGAAAAAATTAATAATACAGTAGCAGCAAATTCTATACGAGAAAAAAATGATCACAGAAAGCATATGCAAATCCAATGAAAAAGATGAAACCAACTACACATTCCTGTTTCAGAATGTTTTTGAGTCAACAACTTAGAACCGACTCATACCTTGAGGACATATGGAATTATTCCTCAAATGCCGAGTATCTAAGCTTTCATATTTATTATTTGCCTATTTTTGGCCTGGTTTCTACAGTTTCATTGGTCTTATAATATGTATGTGTACGTCAGTTTTCCTTCACTTCAATAACAAACTAATCATACAATGTGATTCATGTTTTTGCCACAGACAGCAAAATACCCAGTAACCCCTTCAACACGTGACATATAGAACTTTATTTTGTTCATTCCTATAGGGATACAGGTTAGTCCAGGTGGAACCTCAGGAAGATCAGAGCACATTCACATCATCAAGCAAACATTTTGAAAGCTGCTCTGCCAGTAAATAATATTCATAGTTGTATACAATTTTCTGTACTAAAGGAAAAAACTTTCTGTAATACTTTTTGGCTTATTCTTTCCAGTGCATTTTTTCTAGCGAAAAAGGTGCCGGTACTCAAATTCCAGGCCACCCTTCAGGGGTGGAGTAATTACTGAGGGACCCACCCTACAATAGTCAGGCTTCCTGCAACCAGTCACAGAATCTATGACAAGGCAGAATTGGTGTGTAGAGCCCGGCCTTTTTCATTAAAACTTGGGGACCATGGGCCAGTTTTAGCAGACAATGGAAAAGGTGCCGGTACTCAGTACCCCCAAGTACCCCCTCAAAAATAGCCCTGATTCTTTCTATAATGCCTTTCCTTATTCACATTAAAGTGGTCCTATTTCTTCTTTTTAAAAAACAAAACATCCATTGTTTGGTAAAGTGAGGACAGTGTGTCCTGGGTATGGAATCTTTGCCAGTTTGCCAATGACTTGGATCTGGTAGATCCTTGGCATTTTCTCCACCCGGAACACAATTACACGCATGTCTCTCGTACCCACGGCACTGAATCCAGAACAGACTACATATTGACACAACAGGTGGAAACATTTCAGAGAATAGCAGCTGCGGTGATAGGCCCTGGGGGCATCTCCAACAATTATGTTGTGTGAGTTGACCTAGACCCCCCCCCCCCCCCCCCGGCGTCTTTTTGGCCACAGTACCATTGGCATTACACAGAATATTTATGGAAGGATCAGGATTTTCTGAAATTTCTGCAGGATAAGTGGGAATTTTTTGTACTCACCAATGGTCATCACAGAGACTGCCCCCATTTCTTCTGGGAGACAGCAAAAGTGGTAATAAGAGGGAAAATAATAGCATACACTAGTGTATATAAAGCAAGAATAGCATCTAGTATAGTAAAATTGGAAGGGTAGCTTACTTGCCTTAAAATCTTTGCGCACGAGCCAACAGAAGCGAACAAAGAAGCCATATTGCTGTACTCAAATTGCCCTTAACACACTCATACATGAGCATACTAAGTGCTCTTTGCTACATTGCAAATTTAAATTTTACTAGTATGGAAATAAATCAGACAAGCTAATGGCAAGATTGGTAAAGACTGGAGAGGGTCGCAAGCCTTTCCCACACTGAGAGACGAGAATAGGAATGTCACTGGACATAAAGACAAAATCATGCAGCGGTTCTTGAATTTCTTTTATGGCCTATATGGGTGAGAAGAGGGGTAGGACCAGGCCAAAATCATACAGCACTTTTTGGATGAAGCAACTGTAGAGACCCTCAACCAGCCCCTTAGGCCAAAAGAGATATGAGCTATGGGCTCTCTAAAACTGTACTCTGCACCAGGGCCAGAGAGTTTCACCGAGGGGTTTTACAAAATCATGTAAATACAGCTTTTAGGACCCCTTTATGCTTATTTTATGGAAGCGGTAACAGCGGGAACATTCCCTTTACAAGCTAACAAGGCTTATATCACACATCCCAAAGCCCCAAAAACAGTGTGAGAAAGTAGATTCTTATAGGCCCATATCTCTTCTCAATGTCAATCTAAAGATATTATCTAAAATCATGGCTACTAGACTGGGAGTAGTGCTCCTTGATATATGAAGCACAAGCTGGGTTTGTAAAGGGAAGGCAATCTGTTTTAAATGTACAGAAGATATTGGTAACAATGTCATATTGTCAGACAAATAAGATACTGGCGTTGATAGCTAGTCTAGAAGCCAAAAAGGCATTCGATAAGGTGTATTGGTCATATCTTTTTGAAGTGCTGTCACGCTTAGGGATTCAGGGTTGGTTTCATCAGGCGATTCAAACTCCATATAATGGGCTTCAGGCACAGTTAATAGTAAATGGGACATATTCAGTCTTCTCAATTTTCGTGGAACAAGACAAGGCTGCCCATTATCGCTGTTACTCTTCATCCTCTCCCTAGAACCCCTGCTTTGCATCCTAAATAATGTCCCAAATATAACAGGAGTAAAAGTATGTGAAACACAAATCAAAAGGATTAACTTATGCAGATATGATAGTTTCGATGTCAGACCCATAAAAATTATTAGACATGCTGACAGAACTACTATCCAGATATAGGTGATTTTCTTGGTTTACTCTGACTTTTTTAAAATCCAAAGCTCTGTCAGTTAGTCAAAATGTTAGAGAGGGTTGGTCTGTAGCCTTCTCGTTGACCTGGGAAGATGGGAAGCTGAAATAACTAGGAATATACCTCCTGGCAGATCTTTCTTTATATGCCTCAAATATAGCTCCTTTATTGGATGGCATAAAAATCAAACTTAAAGAGCATGGAGTTCCTATCCATTTTCACTGTGGGACAGAATAAGACTCCAACATATTGGCCCTGAGATGGTTATATACTTTTCAAATGGTACCTCCGTTTTTGAAGGGCTGTGATGAGAAGTTGAGAAGGGTTCTTCAACACCACTTGTGGCAGGGCAAGAAGCTGAGATTACCATTCAGGGAGTTGCAGACCCCGATCCAGCATGGTGGGATGGGTCTCCTGAACATATAATACTTTTCAGTGGCAAGCCAGATGAGACATATAAATGACTGGTATCGACAAACAAAGGCCTTCTCATACACCAACTTGGAGATGCAGCTGGCGTCCGGAACTCACATCAATAGCATCCTTCATGATTTGACCACTTATATAAGCGTCATCACATATACAAAGCAGCCAGGGAGACTTGGAAATGGACTTGACATCACTTTCAGTTCTCGCCTAATTTAACACCATATATGACCTTTTATGGGAACTCTGACTTTCCTCCAGGACTAGGTGACAATCAGTTTAAGCACTAGCAAAATCGTGGCCTATGCTACCCGGCACATTTCATAGTCCGAGAAGGTAAACCGAAACCCTTTTCCACGATTTAGAGAGAGTTCAATGTGCCTATTTTGTATTTTGTTTTTGCATATCTTCAAGCCCGTCATTATGTACAGTCGTTGGAATGGGCTGTCCTTATGGAGGACATACAAGAAGTTCTGTTGGAAACCTATCAGTACCTTTACCACTTCACCACAGAACTTTACTGGACATGACACCAGACCTTGCCTTTGCTGCCTTAGCGAAGCAGTGGTCTGCAGAGTTGTAACAACGGGTCACGGTGGCTCAGCTTAAAGACTTTAGTTTGCACAAAAAGCATATGCAATTTGCGTTCTAAACAAGGAAGCCTTATAAAAATTTGCTTTGCGTTCATGTGTATTGCTCTACAGAACCCATAAGATGGATTTTGACACCACAGGTCATTGCCCTAGGTGTAAAGTTCCCACGGCACAAATGGGACACATGTTTTGGACATGCCCAGTCATTAAGGACTTTTGGATGAGTCTTCTCAACTACTTTGTTAAAATGTGGTCCATATCAGTGATGCATACCCCCCTGTTGTTGTTTGGAGCATACGTTGGGACCATATAAGTTAGACAAATTAAATAAAAAACAATATAAAAACTAATAATGCATTCTAAACACAAATGCATTATGCTCCACAGAACATACATAATTCCAACAATCAAACTAAGCTAGTATAAATGAAAACAGAAATATGGAATACTAAATAAAACAACTTTCTAAAAAAGCTTAAAAAGGTACCTACTAGGATCCCAAATGGCACATGCACCAAATAGCAGTAAAAGACAAACCAAACAGCAGCAAAGTCTCAACGCCTAAAAACTACCAAAAATATGATTTAAAAAAATCAGCTGTAAATCAAAAAATAACCAATATGCATTAACCAGTGCTCAAAAAAACAAAAAAACAGCACTCACCAATAGAGGCAAGTGCTCAAACGGGGCTCCTCCTCCTTATATCCCATGAAAACAGTCACACTTGCTCTATTCAAGCTTATATGCAGTGTGCTAGAGGTCAAAAGTGCCACTTGGTGATAACTCATTAAAAATCTCTATTAAAAAAAAAAACCTCAAAAGGGAGTCTCAAAAACATCACAAAAAACTAACAGCAGGTGCATGTGCCCTTTGGAATCCTAATAGGTACATGTCCTTTTAAGCTTTTTTTTACTACAGAAAAGGATTGATGTCTTGTTAACGAATGGGAAGGAGGCAGGATTCCTTACTAGTAAGAGTTTGAATATCTACATGTTTCACATCCTAAAACTCTGGTTTTGTATATATTACCAAAAAGTACATAAGTCACTTACTTTAACACCAGGACACCCCATTGTGTCCGGAATAGGCTCTGTATTAGAACCTGTCAACATTTGTAGATTTTTTTTTTAAGACCATTAGTTCAGCGATACCTTCATATGTGAGAGATTCTAGCTATATTAATTTTCTTGAAAATATTGACGTTAATAAAAAGACTATCTTTGCTACTTTGGATGTTGAGTCTCTCTACACAATTATCCCTCAAACAGAGGCTTTAAAAATTATAACAGAATCTCTGAGAAACAGGACTTTGCATTAACGTATACCTATAGAGTTTATTATAAAATTTGCAAGTCTGGCTTTACAAGAGAAATATTTTACTTTTGAAGGAAGATTTTGTAAACAAGTGGAAGTGTACTGCAATGGGGGCCACTATGGCACTGTCAATTTATATGTTGCACAATTCAAAGAGAAGTTCATTGAAGATAACTCTTATAACACACACATTAAATTATGGAAAAGGTATATAGATGATATGATTTGGTAAAGAAGTACAGAAGAATTAATTCAATTCCACCGCTGGCTTAACAATAAAAGTACAAACTTGAAATTTGTACTTAGAGTCATAAGGAGGTTGCATTTTTAGATATCACATAAGAATATAAATGGCCATTTGGAGATTAATTTATACTGAAAACCTACAAATACAAATAAATTATTACATTTTGATAGTTATCACAGTACTTATTGAAAAAAAAAAAAAAAAGACCTTTTAGTCAATTCTTGAGGGTGAAAAGAAGATTTTAATATACAAAGTGAGATGATGAAGAAAAGGTTCAAAGATAGAGGGTACCCAGAAAAGTACATTAGAGATGGATTAACAAAAACACAAAAATGTGATATGCTGATGACACAAAGTTATTCAAAGTCGTTAACTCGCAACAGGATTGTGAAAAATTACAGAAAGACCTTACGAGACTGGGAGACTGGCGGCTAGATGGCAGATGATGTTTAATGTGAGCAAGTGCAAGGTGATGCATGTGGGAAAAAAGGATCTCCCTCGAGACAGTAGAAAGGACTTAAAAACACTTGTTTGAATATAATATAATTGTACTTCTTCGATATAATTTATAGCTAACAAAATGCAATTTCCTTTTATGTGAAGGTTTATTCTGTTTGTTAACTGCTTTGAATCCTTTGGGAGAGTTGGCAGTATATAAAACATGAATAAAAATAGAAATAAATCATAGATTTCATAAGTTTTTATTAACTTTTATGTTAAGCATTGTGTGCAACAAGTTTATTTATGGTTGATATTTATTATTTCTACGATGTATGTTTGAAGTATTTAGATGATTTTTTGCATATGCATGATCTTCCTATTAAGCTTCTTGCTAGTTTTTACTTATTCTATATTAGTTTTTTAGAAGTAGTTGGTCCTTAATAGTCTGCTTTTAGTTTTTGGTGATGTTTTTGAGACTCCCTTTTGAATTTCTCTTAGAGATTTCTGATAAGTGATCACCAAGTGGCACCTTTGATCTCTGGCACACTGCATATAAGCTTGAATAGAGCAAGTGTGACTGTTTCATGGGATACAAGGAGCCCTGTGTATTTGAGCACTTGCTGCTATTGGTGAGTACTGTTTCCTTGTTTTTTTTTTAGCACTGGCTAATGCATATCGGTTATATCTTTTAATTTAGAGCAGACAATTATATTTTTGGTTGTTTTTAGGCATTGAGATTTTGCTGCTGTTTGCTTTTTCTTTTACTGCTATTAGGGGCATGTGCTCTTTTGTACGTGTCCCTTTTAAGCTTTTTTAGAAGGTTGTTTTATCTAATATTCCATATTTGTTTTCATTTATACTAACTTATTTTGATTGTTTTTATTATGTGTATTCTGTGGAGCATAATACATTATTTATTATGTGCATTCTGTGGAGCATAATGCATTATGTATTTAGAATGATTATATCGTTTTTTTATATTAATAGGTTTTATTAAGATTTGACCAACTTATATGGCTGTTCTATATATGAGATGTACGATTTTATGATTTCTGTAGTTTTTTATTTTATTTCATATGTATTCTTTCAGTGGAAAGTACAGCCCCTAACACCTCTGGAAGGCGAAACATGGCCAGCTGAAGAGGTTCTCCAGCGGCCAACAGGTCACTCACCTATTTGCTGCACACAAATGAGCATGCACTGGAGTGGGGAGGCCAGCACGACAGCAATACATAGTAAAACATACATAGTCAATGATGGCAGAATAAGACCTGTATGGTCCATCCAGTCTGCCCAAAAAGATAAACCCATAAGGTATGATGTGATACTACATATGAATAATTGATCTTGATTTGTCATTACTCCACTCTAGCCCTTACAAATCTCTCCAGCCACAATCAGCACACTGGCATTGTTCTCCATCTACTGCAGTCTGCCAAGCACCGGCTTTGCTTCTCAATTACTGGAGTTGCCATCTAATCACCGCTAAGCTTCTTTAGTTCCATGCACAATTCTTCTGTGTTTATCCCATGCATTTTTGAATTCCGTTACTGTTTTCCTCTCCACCACCTCCCAAGGGAGGGCATTCCAGGCATCAACCACCCTCTCTGTGAAAAAGTACTTCCTGACGTTATTCCTGAGTCGGCCCCCTTGCAATCTAAATTCATGTCCTCTAGTTTTCCCTTCTCTGGAAGGGGATTGTTTGCATATTTAATACCTTTCAAATAGGACCGTGCTATCAGCTGCAGTGAGTAAGGAAGTGACTTACTCTCGCCATCAGAGGACTGCTTCAGCTGGCAGAGCTTGGGGATTCATTTTATTTGATCTACCACCTGTTAAAATTATATCCAAGTAGTGGTGTAGCCATGGGCAGGCCCGGGCCCACCCAGAATTCTAGCATCTTTGTTATGCCTGGCATCTTTGCTATGCACCAATACGAAACAAGATGTTATTTCACCAATTCCTTATTAACATAGCTTTTGCATTAAATCTCTTGTAAGCTAATTTGTATCATTAAAAGAACTTTAATGGGCATACGCTAGTTTGCATGCATACTAATGGAACTTTAAAATGTATGTTTTGGCTTATGCTCTGCCTCACTGCAAGTTAAAGGAGATCTAATTGAGGAACCCAATGAAGCTTAAGAGCTGAGAAGAAAATAAAGACAATCAAAAATCTATTACAGGGCATAAAAAAGTATCTTCATCCAGTATCAGCTCATATTAATCTTAAAAGTTACAGGCAGCAGACCTGTAAATCCACAGTCGGTAATCAGAGACCTCAATCCTTAAACTACACTAATAAAGACTAAGAGATCAAGATACTAAAATAAATGGACATTTGGGCATTTAGTAAATACTGTCACTATTTTGCAAATAAGACCAGTAGGAAAACATGTATAATTTCTCTGTAAGACTTGCAAAAATTTTAACTACACCTCTGGTATGTAGTTAAAGTTTTTGCAAAAATCAAATGCAAAACTTTTTTTATGCAAATAGATTTAAATATGTTCTAATAGCTAATGAGGTATGCATAATTTTGGATCTCAATAATTCATTAGCATTGAAATTATGATAAAACATAAAAGAAAAAAGTGTGCATGGTAAAATAGCTATTTGTGAAAAAGCAATTCTGCTTCATAAGAGAATTGGATGTGCCATCCTAGCTTAAAACAAAGATTCATCAACAACACTGAAATTTTGATCAGAATAGGCAGATAAAACTTTCTCCTACAGATGTGCAATGGCCTTCTCAGGTTCACTTGGCTAATAATTTATCATTTTAACTCTAGGAAACACTTACTAAACCCTGCTATGCTAGAGGTCATGACTGTCATCCAGCAGCAAATTCCATGCTAGTTTTCTGAGGGGTTACCTAATACTACTTGAAGGAGAAAACATCTTTTCCATACAAACCTGCTCCACTCCACACATTTTATAAAAACAAATATTCCCTCTAAGCCTCTCTTCTAAGACAAAGAGTCCTACCAGTTTTATCTTTATTTCTAAGGAAACTATTCCATCTCCTTTATCATTTTTGCCACCTTATATGTACCTTTTCCAGCTTCTCCATATCTTTCTTAAAGATGAAGAAAACAACGCAGGTAATATTTAAATTCACTGTCATTTGATAAGTAGAAGTTTGGAATACTGTCTTTGTAGAAGCCTTGGATGCTGTGGTTCCTAAAAAGTTATGAAATTGAAAGGGGCCTGGGGAAACCCGGGGTCCATTCTGGATTGTGGCTCTTCAAAAAAGGATGACAATTAAAAAGGAAGTTGATAAAGACCAGCAAAGATATAGATACACATTAAGATATATCAAGGGGTGATCTGAACTGCCAAACAATCAGTATGTTTCTAGGTAATTATAGATCTCTCTGAATAAACTGTGCTTTACCTTTTGAAAGGCCTCCTAGAAACAAGATTGGCACCATAGTTTCACCAGGATCTTACTCCTCAATAATTTAAGGACTTGTCTTCAAAACAAATGAAACTAGAACTTTAAGAATCCTTCTCCAGTACATCATTTTGTTATCATAGGAGGCACTATGACTAATGACTGGGAGCCTGAGGTGTTATCAGACCCAGTAAGTCCTAATTTATGAGATCTGTGTTCTTTAACAGAGGAGGAGAATGACGCTTCCTGTCAATTACATCCCTCAGCCGGGGGGAGGGGGAACTGAGGGAAAGGAGTCCACCATGTAGCGCCTCTTTACAAGTTGAGTGCTACTTGGACTCTTGAGAAGATTGTGTATAAGACAATGGAAAAGATGTTGGCTATTAATATTTTATTCGCAATTTGATCCCATTCCTACATGTATAATTAGAATTTTTAAGGGCATTACAGTTCTATGGTTGCCTAATATTGTGAATTCTTCCTAGTTTCATGGGTCCCCCCCCCCCCCCCACCTCCCTGAATGATCATTATTAAACCCTATATGAAGAAATCTGTGTTCAGGCTGCTTCAATCACATGAGTTTATAGACCTGCATAAAATTTACCATTTTTAGGTAAAATTATTGTAAAGATTATGTATTTATAAATTCTGATGTTTTGTAAAGAGAATGGGATTATTCATCCTTTGCAAGAAGGTTTCAGAAAAGGGCATGAACAAAAACTGTTGACTTCCGTTTTCAGTGATATCTTTATGCTGCAAACAAAGGTCAGGATTCTGCTAGATATCATGTCCACAACTGGAACCACTGATCTCACTACTAATCCAGTGCCTTCAATTGGTGGAATTCAGTGGATCGGTATGAAAGTGGTTCTCACCATTTTGCCTAATAGACCCCAATGAGTTTTATTTCCTGAATGCTGAATCACTGCTTGAGCACTTAGACACTCCCATCATACAAACATTGTGCTTTTATAACAATGACAGATTTCCTTTTCATTTGGAAAATCTCCAACTGTTTTGAAATAGACGTATACCCCTGATGCAGGCATTTGCTGAAATGTGGTCACATCAGGTTTGGCTGATATTTGAATAAATTTCCTGTGTTGTTACACTGCTAAAATACTGGTGATTTTTGTGTTCTTGCTCTAGACTGGGTTGCTTTCTGTCTACTGTTGTATCCTTTGGGATCCAAATGGAATGGGCATTTGAGAACCTACCCTCTGTGTCCTCCCAGGCCTCAACAATAAGTCAGGTCATTCTTGCTAAAGGGTTATCACTGCAGGAACAGAGGCAAGGGACTATGGCGAGACTTGGAATGGGCACTGCTGTCCCATTGGAGGGCGAGATCTCTCACAGCTTGGATCTGTACGAGTTATTCTACAACTAGTAAAAAAGGCCCGTTTCTGTTTGTAAGGAAACGGGCGCTAGCAATGGTTTTTTTTTTTTTTTTGGTAACTGTAGAGTTGTTAGTAAAGTATTACGGTATAATGAGAAGGAATAATTGTTACATTTGTAAATCATCTGTTGCTGTGTTGTACTATCATGTGAAGCCACTGTCTTTCCAGGTGCAGTGTATGTTTGAGAGAGTGCGAGTATGTGTGTGTGAAAGTGTGTGTCTGACAGACAGACAGAGTGTGTGAGTTTGATCGAGTGTGTCACAGGGACACACAAAGAGTGAAAGACTGTGTGTGTGTGTGTGTGTGTGAGAGAGAGAGTGTGTCTGTGTGTGTGTTTTTGTGTGTGCATGACCCCTTCCTTCTGTCCGAGTTGCAGGGTCGACCCCTCCCGCCCATGTTTGGATTTTCAGTAACTTTCCCTTGTTTTAATCCTGTGATTGTGTTCTTTTGCCCATGCCCTCCATCCATCCTTGTTTAACATTTGTCCTCTCCCCTTTCCCTCCGGTTCTGTTCTCTCCCCCCCTCTCCATGTGTTGTGTTGTGTGTGTGTGTGTATGACCCCTTCCTTCTGTCTGAGGTGCAGGGTCGTCCCCGTTGATGGACATAACCCATACGTAATGGCTTCATCTGCTTGATGACAAGGAATTGGACTTTCAAGCTATTTAAGCCTCAGATTTCCTTGCATTTATAAAACTGTATTTCAAAGTAACCATTATGCTTTTATGACCCAAATCAGCTTCATAATTTGCTGACGAACAGGTTTTTCCTTCTGAGGTTCCTTTTAAATGTCCAACAATAGAGAAGTTGTCTTCAGGGGTGGGAGCATCCTTGCTTCAAACAGAAGATAATGCAAAGTAAATTAAACTCTGCAAAAAAGCTTGCAAAAAAGAGGAATCATACTTAATCTTCAGATCATCTCAAATTATAACACAAGCAATTCAGCACAAAATCATAAAAACATTCGATCTCTGAGTCTCTAAAAATATTAGGTGTACTTGTTGACAGACACTTAACTCTGGAGCAGCAAACGAACTCTACTACCAGACAAATGTTCTTCTCTCTTTGGAAGCTAAAACGCATAAAACCAAACGCATAAAACCTTACTAGGGAAGTATTTTGAGGTTTAACTCAGTCTTTAGTCCTTAGTCGCCTTGATTACTGTAATGGGATATATGCAGGGTGCAAAGACATGCGCCTGAAAAAATTACAAACTGCCCAGAACACAGCTGCTAGGCTCATTTATGGTAAATCGAGGTTTGAATGCTCAAGGCCACTGCGTGAGAAACTGCACTGGCTCCCTGTAAAGGACCGAATAACATTTAAAATTTGGGCTTTGGTGCATGCAATTCTCTATGGAGAAGCCCCTGCGTATATGGACGCCCTTGTCAGCTTACCACCTCGAAACTCTCACAGATCAGCTCATTTGTACCTAAATCTGCATTATCCAATCTACAGTGGCCTCAAGTATAAAACCACTTACGCCTCCATCTTTTCCTATATTAGCGCACAACTGTGGAATGGTCTACCTAAATTCGTGAAAGTTATCCCTGGATCATCCGACCGTCAACAGATATCTTAAGACCTAATTATTCTATTTTCTATCCACATTTTCCTGCCTCTGCTATTACTCACTTGTCCCTTTCCCTACAATGCCGTTGACTGTTTGTTGAAAATTTGATGTATGCTTTTGTAAATTACTGTAAGCCACATTGGGCCTGCCCATGGGTGGGAAAATGTGGGATATGCTGTAAATAAATTTTAAATAAATGTATATAGAAAAGAAAAATACCTCAGATTAGCAGCTCAATAAAGTACTTCAAAGCAATAAATACATTAGCAAAACACACAAAAATAAGTCACTTATAAATCTTCTTAAATCTCCTTAAATTTGCACATTCCATAACATCCCATGGTGTGACAGAGTTGGTTTGGTTTCAGTGAGTTCCTTAAGTTGCAGCGCTTATGCTGCAATTGGAGTATGACCATTGTGTAATTTAACTTGCTGATGGAGTTATATGGCTATGAGAATCCTTGATTCATTTAAAACACTGACCATCGCTGGACCTCAGGAATCTGACAGCATGTAGTCAATATTACAAGATAAGCTTTTTTGATTGCCTGAATCCTGATTGTGTTTTTGTTTATCAGATCCTATATGATGCCCTTAGTCAAATTACCATTGCTTAATGCCACTGATAGGGAGCGGGGCTACCTTGCTCTCCACCTTCCCAGCTGCAAAGGGGTGGTGTATAAATCAGTTCATATTGCCGGTTTCCAATACAATGCAGCCAAATGGTGGAACACATTGAGCCTGCAGAGGTGGGAAAATGTGGGATACAAATACAATAAATAAATAAAAGACATTTAATGTGATCGTTAATATGAAAGATTTTGTAAAAAAATTAAAAGCTTTTTAAGAAATTTTATTGACAGAAGTGATTTGTAGATGTTTTATTCACAGTCTTTACATCTGTGCTATTATAGATCTACTTGCATCTCCTTGTTTGTATTATCCCATTCTTGTAATTATACCAGTTTATGAAACTAACTTACGTAAGCCACATAGAACCAAATTTGACATTTGGATGTTTGTGGGATATAAATTTAATAAAATGATTATTAAGCAACAATGATAGAAATATCATCTAGAGGGACTCTGATAGTATCTTTGGTTTTTGAACAAGACTTGAATATGATCATGAAGTTATTCTTCAAATACTCCTCCTCTTTATTTTGTGGACAAAAAATATGGGTTTATCCCGATGTGACTAAAATAACTCAGCAGAGACGAAAACAATTTTTGACTCAGAGATGAAGTGAGGAATCGGGGGGCAACTTTTACATTGGCATTTCCGTGCAAATGTATGATTCGAATGTCGGGAACTAAATACGTATTTTTTGAGCCAACTCAGTTAAGGATTTTCCTGGACGCTAAAAATCCATCTAGCCGATTAAGCGGAGCAACTGAACCAGCGATAAGTTAAATCAACGAGAAGAAGAACAGGACTATGCCAATTTGAAATAGAGAATTTTTCTTTAATAATAATTCTCCTTAATTTTTAAAGACCACTCCCCCCCCTCTTTAATAATTGGTGGTCTAAGGAAGAGTAAAATGATGTTTATGCTTATATTTTATAATTTTTTCTTTTCTTATATTCCTCTGTATTGCCTTACGAACTGATATTTGTTTGTAATATATGAAAACTCAATAAATAAATATTAAGCAAAAAGGTGGTGTTAAAACATTGTGGTTTTCTAATGGCCTCTTATCAACGACAAAGCCCATTCATTTTGAATGGGCTCCGTCGACATTGCTGCATGGGAACTGCAAGCACAGCTTGATAGAGGCCCTAAGACTTTTCCCCTTCCATTTTATTAATTGATTTAAAAAAATCAGTTATCAATAGTGGGTGAAGTCTTTATTTTTTTTCTTTTGTTTACTAAGTTTGGATGAGACATGCCACCTTGTTTTTCTTTTCTCTAGTAGAAATTTTCTAACCATCAAAACTTATCAGATAGCTAGAAGATGAGTGACCATGTCCAGCTCTCTCTTATAGAATCTACAGATATACCAGGTTTTTTTTAATGCATGCTGTGAACCATCTCATCTGTAATCTACTGTCCTGGGCTACAACTATCAACCTCTCTCTTTTGGGCTTCAATTCACCGCTCCTTAACCATTCATGTGTCTGGGTTTGAATCATGTATGGTTAGAACATCAACACTGCTCTACTAGGTCAGACCAAGGCTCTAGCATACCTAGGGTGAGGCGGTGATGGCCGTCTGCCCTGTGTGCCAGCAGCGAGGGGGTATGAGGAGCAGTGTGCACTGTCGGCTCTTCCGGTCCCCTGCACCAGAAATGGAAGTTGGCGTCAGAGGGAGCAGGGGACCAGCAAAGCCAACATGCGCCTGCTCCACGCACCCCCTTGCTTGGAGGAGGAGGTGGTGTGTGCTGCCCGGGGGGGGGGGGGGGGGGTGCTCTTCCCTAGGTGCCACATGCCGCTGGACCAAGGGTCCATGTAGCTCAGTATCCTGCTTCCAACAGTGGCCAGTCCACATCACAAGTACCTGGCAGAGTTCCAAAAAGAAGAACAATTTTGTGGTACTTAAACCTCTAGAAGTGGCTTTCCCCAGGTCTTCATTAATAATGGTTGAAAGTCTTTTCCTCCATGAATTTGTCGAAGCCTTTTTTAAACCCAGGTACATTAACTGTTTTTAACTACTTATTCCAGCAATGAGTTCCAGAGCTTAAATATTAAGTGAAAAAATATTTTCTATTTTTTTTAAATGTGCTACTATGAAACTTCATGGAGTGTCCTCCTAGTCTCTGTACTTTTTGATAGAGTAAGCTATCAATTCATGTTGAGCCATTCTACTTCATTAAGGATTTTATAAACCTCTATCATATCTCCCCTCAGCAGTCTCTTCTCCAAGCCCTAACCTTTTAAGCCTTTGTTCACATGAACGTCATTCCACCTCCTTAATCCTTTTGATCACACACTATCTTCTTTGAGATGTGGCAACCAGAATTGCACACAATACTTAACGTGCGGTCTTCACTATGGAGCAATAAAGATACATTACGATATTTTATTCTCTATTCCTTTCCTAATAATTTCCAACATTCTGCTTACTTTTTTGGCAGTCACAGCACACTGAGTGGGAAATTTCAAAGTACTGTCCATGACGACACCTAAATCCTTTCCCTTGGTGGAGACTTCTAATGTGGAACCTAGAAATATGTAGCTATATTTTGGATTGTTCTTCTCAATGTGCATCACTTTGCACTTCTCCACATTAAATTTCATCTGCCATTTGGATGCCCAGTTTTCCAGCCTCCCAAGATCCTCCTCCACTTTCACACAGTCTGTATGTAATTTAACAACTTTGAATACTTTTTGTGTCATTTGCAAATTTGATCACCTAAATCACTATTCCCATTTCCAGATCATTTATAAATGTGTTGATTAGGGCTACACAATTAACATGTTAACACGCTTAAATGCATTACTTAACTACCATTAAATTTAACACAATTAATGCCGGGAGATGACGCTCACCTTAACTTCTTCCCAAGTCAGGGCCATGCTTCCTCTGTTTTCACTTCTGGTGCGCTCCCATGAAAATGAAATTAGATTGATGTAATTAAAAGGAGCCACCGATCCTCCCCGAGAGCACCTGTACTGACGGCTCTACAACAGAGCTGCTGGTACCACTGACCCCAATTGTGCGAGCTGTTGGTGCCACTGACAACCCCTCCCCCGTGTGAGCTCACACCCTCCTCAGAGCTGGCATCACTGCTGGGGCACCCTCAGAGCCACTGGTAAGGGTTTTAAAATCAGAATCAAATAGCTGCACTGTTCACTCTCTCACCCTCACTGAAATCATATTGCAAGAGGAGGAGAAAGTCTGTAGCTGACTGCTCATGTTACCATGGGGGTGGGGGGGGGGGGGGAGGGGAGTCTGTCCAGCCTCAGGGTTCAAATGAGCAGTCTGCTCCAGGCAGATACACAGGAGGAAGAAACAGCACAATATGCAGCAATTTACTCTCTACTCCTCCTGCAGTATAGTATGATTTCAGCAGGGGAGAGGGGGAGAGTGTGAACCGCGAACCTGCTACCTGTGGATAACGGGGGGGGGGGGGGGGGGCTGTGCAAAATGATGCATTTCTAAATGTAAACAACTACATGTACATGCTAAATTTACTTCAACTCTTACATTTGGATTGTGCGATTAAAAATTTTAATTGACGTGCAGCTCTAACGTAATAAATATGTTTGTACATTCACCACTTGTTTATCCTCTCTCTCAGTATACAAGAATATCTCTGGTTGTTTTTCTTTCTTATTGTATTCTTTTATTTCCTTTAATAATGTTATTATTTTGTTCTTGTGCAGGTCTTCCGT
This sequence comes from Microcaecilia unicolor, assembly GCF_901765095.1. Taxonomy (NCBI): domain Eukaryota; kingdom Metazoa; phylum Chordata; class Amphibia; order Gymnophiona; family Siphonopidae; genus Microcaecilia; species Microcaecilia unicolor. The sequence continues at coordinate 109,496,663 of NC_044032.1, read as the reverse complement.
CATCTCTGTTGGAGTCCTCTGCAATAATAGTATGATCTTTTTCTATTTTTCTTTGTGTGCGTGTATTTTTGTATTTGTTTTGGTAGTTATCTATAATTGCTTTTTTTCTGATCAAGGGTATCCTTGCATAATTTTGAAAATGTAATAAAATTAAATGTAAAAAAGAAGAGCTTACTCCTTTCCAAGTTAAACTACATAAGCTGTGAAATGGAAGTTAAGCATGATAGTTTCAGGAAGGTTGAAAACCATGAGGGCACCACATATGAACAGTATATGATCAGGACAGGAAAGAATATCTACTGCAAACAGAGTACAGAAGGAAGATCCAGATAAAGACTTGTGATTAATTATCTTTGTACTCAACTGTTGTCCTCTTTGGCAGATGTGCACATACTTTTCGAAATAAAAGTTTGCTGAGCATTAATGGATTCTAAGAGTGACAGCTCTGGATATACTAGAGTCTATGTTCTCTCTCCTGCAACCCCATTCTTTGGCTCTGTTATTTAACAGCTGCACAGATATGCCCTAAGTGGCTTCTAACACAGGGATTCTATGCCTTGCAGCTTGAAGACTGAAACCTTAAAATTAAAAAAAATGTAAAAATTAAAAGAAAAAAGAAAAGAAAAATCAAACTATGATTAATCCTCTGCCTTCTTTCTTATTTACTAGTCTGTGGGAAATATAAACCCAATAGTTAGCCATGCATCATTCAGCAACTTTTAAGCAACTGAAAGCTGCAGGTTAAATTAAGACTGGAAATTCAGTGCTGGGCCATATCCGGACTCCAGCACTGAATATCTGGGTCAGTGCAGCAGTGGTGTAGCCACCAGGGGCGTATCTGCTATGGGGCCACGGGAGCCTGGCTCCTGTAGATTTGCCCCTGGACCCCCCCTACCGACGACCCTCTCAACCCCCCTCCTCCCACCGTCACTCCGCCATCACGCCTCACCTCCCTTTGCTGGCGGGGGACCCCAAGCCCCGCCAGCCAAGTCTCCTTCCTTCGTTTGGGTTTGGTTTCTCACGTCCTGCACACACGTACAACGTGCAGGACATCAGACTCACAGAAACAAAGGGAGGTGAGGCGCGACGGCGGAGTGACGGCGGGGGGTTCAAAGTAGTTGGAGCCAGGTGGTGGTGGTGTCGTCGTCGGGCGGGCAAGTGGTGGTGTCGTCTTCAGTGAGGGGAGGGGGGTTTAAAGTAGCTGGAGGTGGTGGTGGTGTTGGCGGCGGGCGGGTGGTGTCGCCGTCTTCAGCCGGGGGGGGGGGGGGGCTCAGCGGCACCGGGGGGGGGGGGGGCTAAAATGTGCCCCCCTCGGCTCTGCCCCCCCCCCCCACCGTTGAAGTTCAGATACGCCCCTGGTAGCCACCAGGGGGAGGGCCACCTTGGGAGGCCTGGGTCCTCCCCCGCCAAAGTTTCAGTACCGGATGAATGACTGATAGGGACATCCAAACCCTGCCAGCCAAAGCCAAGCCCCCACCAGTGTTGCCTTAGCAGCAAGGAAGCCAGCGAGGTGCTTCAGCCACAGATGCCGGCACTTCTGACAATGATCCATACTTTTTACTGTCCTAACTTTATGCATTTATTTAACCGTTTAATGGACTGAATATTCCCACTAACCAGTTAAGCACTGGCTCTGTCCACTGACTGCTCCAGCACCAACCAGAAAGTGTTGTGGCAGTCAGAACTGATATTCAGCGGCACTGCCCATGTAAGTGCTTCTGAACATCAGTGGCCGGCCCTCATAGCATAGTTTAAGTAGGCAGGAATCTCTCCTGTGCCCTTAAACTATGCTGAATATTGATTCCTGCGTACATCTTGTAGCCAGCTTTCAACAACATATAACAACAACATTCATCTTGAACCAGATCAAATATGGCACACACTTTGGATCGGTCTGAATAGGCACTGCTAAAATCCACGGTCAGAAAACATCAGTGTAATATTTGCAATTTCAGCTCTATAATGTTAAGTCAAGGGAACCAGCACTAAATATCTAGTATGCTGCTTGGGTGTTCATTATCTTTATACCATGGAAAATATGAAGAGAGAAAACTTAAAACATAGAAATATCTACATATACCATTCCCCCGATAACACCTAAGATGGCAAACGAATTGGTATACAAGGGGACATTGGCTCCCAACTTCCAAACCACATCGCCTCTATCTTAGAGGGACTGAGCTTTAATTTGTGTGATAGGAGCCACTGCAAACAGTTAATTGCTAGTGTCCCATCCAAACTCTTACTTAAACATAGAATTTTATCATCATCTGTGAAGACACAATACCTAACTTTGATGCCTTAATCATCTCATGTGACACGAACAGACAAGGTGATACAAAAGACCCCTCAGTGTCACACAAGTTCTCATGTGCTTGATTTATACATATGGCTTCTAATTTTAGGTTTTAAAACACCCTAATGCAAAAAAAGTGTTTATTGGATACTAGTAAATAAGGCCCGTTTCTGACACAAATGAAACGGCCCTAGCAAGGTTTTCCTCGGAGTGTGTATGTTTAAGAGAGTGTGTGTGAGAGTGACTGTGTGAGAGAGAGTGAATGTGCGAGTGTGTGTGTGTGACAGAGAGTGAGTCTGGGTGCGAGTGTGTGAGTGTGAGTGTGAGAGAGAGAGAGTGTGTGCGTTTGAATGAGAGTGTGTGCGTTTGAATGAAAGTGTGTGTGAGTGCGTATGTGAGACAGTGACTGTGAGAGAGTGTGTGAGAGTATGTGTGCGATACACAGACTGTCTGTGAGACTGAGAGAGTGTATGAGACCGAGTGTGTGTGAGACCGAGAGTGTGTGAGTGACTGTGTGACACATAGAGAGTGAATGTGATAGTGTGAGACTGTGTGAGAGTGACAGAGAGAAAGACACAATGTGAGAGAGTGTGTGTGTGACAGATACCTCCTCCCCCTCTGTGGTCTGAGGACCCCCTCCCCCCTCTCATGTCTGAGGACCCCCTCCCCCTCTGCTCCTCTGCATTCCCCTCCCTTCCCCTGTTGTCTCAGGACCCCCTGCCTCTCCCACCCTCTGCGTGTTTGGCTGCAGCGTGCGAGTGTGTGTGTGTGACAGAGTGAAACTGGGTGCGACTGTATCTGTGAGAGAGAGAGTGTGTGATTCTCCTCTCTCCTCTGCCCCTCCCTCCAGCCACCCAGCGATTCTCCTCTTTCCCCTGCCCCCCCTCCAGCCACCCAGCGATTCTGCTCTCTCCCCTGCCCCCCCTTCAGCCACCCAGCATTTGTGCTCTCTCCCCTGCCCCCTCCAGCCACCCAGCGATTGTCCTGTGTCCCCTGCCCCCCCTCGATTCTCCTGTATCCCCTGCCCCACCTCGAGCCATGCAGCGAATCTCCTCTCTCCCCTGCCCCCCCTCCAGCCACCCAGCGATTCTGCTCTCTCCCCTGCCCCCCCTTCAACCACCCAGCAATTCTGCTCTCTCTCCCCTTCCTCCCCTCCAGCCACCCAGCGATTGTCCTGTGTCCCCTGCCCCCCCCCTCCAGCCACCCTGCAATTCTCCTCTGTCCCCTGCCCCCCCCTCCAGCCACCCCATGATTGTACTGAGTCCTCAGATTAGCTCCGCTGAAGCGGTGGCGTTATTGAAAGCCCTGGCTGTCCACGGAGACAGCTTCAGAATGTTGGAGGTGAGTTCGTTCCCTCAGTGCTGCCTTCTGATTACCCGCCCTCGACGTCATCACGTTTTGACGCGAGGGCGGGGCAGAGAGAGATGTGACAGACTTACGAACCCTTCACTGAAGCCACGGAGTCTGCTTTAGAACGTTGGAGGTGCTTTTTATTATAGTAGATATGCCGGCAAAGCACCACCTCCCCTTATTTCTCTTATATCCTCCATTCAGTTTTTGTGCCTTTTCTGTGCTGACTCCTAAGTAAATACAAATGTATATATTTAATTGCACCAGAAAAAAAAAAAAGTACTCGGCAACAGAACCTGTGACACAAACACAGTAAAAGCTGACTTTTTTGTACCCTCAAAGTATCCCAAACTAGCTGGAAAATAATCACCTAAATTTATAATTTAGAAACACTGAAGAACAGAAACCCAATGACCTCTGCAGCCTAACTTCCAGATAGGATTGAAAATAATTGTTTAATGAGGGTTTTACAATAGCAAACATTGAATTATTCAGTGTCAAATGCAACTGATAAATTAATCAGGATAAGAACTTCACCTCCTCCATTCTTTCCCCATCTCTGAATACCAAATACTGAGACAACTGCCTCAGTATCATGTGACTGCCTAACTTTCTTTGGAACTTATCCAACAGATCCACCAATTCTAGAAAATCCAACAGATGCTGTGACACTGCCATCTCAATCATCTTCCATAAGTCAGTCAACTTTGATACTCGCCTATTGGCTATAATAGATTCAGTGGTACCTTCCTCTATTGAGGTATTCACAATTTTTATCAGCCTCTTTACAGAGAAAGATTTTGTACCTTTAACCAAAAAAGAAGGACAAGGATTCATCACACAAAATGTCTCACAATACTCAATATCTCTACCAAGGATCTTATTATGTACTTCAAGACCTAAATTTTCTTTCAATTAGGAGCCATCCACTGAGACCTTAAATCACCCCTCACCTTTGCTGTCCCCACCAAAACTGAATTTGGAGGGTGAGGAGAGATATATTCTACAACAGCTCCTTTAGGACTTTATTTACTAAGACTATTTTCTCATTCTGTGTCTAAGAGAAAGCAAGCTTAATAAATCAATCCCTTAATGCACCACTGCAGGGTGTGGACAGAGGTACAGTCAGCTGCCCTTACCCAATCCCCTTCTGTCTCATTCTCCTACTTTGTCTCCACCCAGTCTCCCTCTATTTCCCTTTCTTATACACCAGCCTCATTTCTCCATGCCACAATCTTCCTCAATCAATCCATCTAGCCAGCAAGCCATCTCCTACCAGCCAGCCCAAACCAGCCCTTTCCCATCTAAACAAGCCACCCTCAGCCTTCCCATCTAGTCAGTCAGCCAAGAAACCATATTGACCTCTCCATTCACTTTGCAGGGTGCCAAAGGCTGCTTCCATTTTTCAGTTCTCCTCTGCACCATATAGCTTTTAGAGAGTTTGAGCCATGCAGTACAATGGTCTTAGGGTTTCAAGTCCCATGAGTTCAACATGGGAGTTGCTGCACCACCCACCTCAAACTCACTAACAACCATGTGATACAGAGAAAAGCATATAAAAGTTAATTTAGGAAGCAGCAGGAAGAAAAACAAGGGCTTGAAAATCCTGGACATCATGGAGAATACATAGCTGTCATGGTGACCTGGCACCCAGAATTTTGTTGAGCACAGATCTATTCTAATATTTTTATCCCAAGTGACTGCTGTTTCACGATAAAGCTTATTAACCCCTTCCCCTTTGCTGATATTAATATCAACACCTAACTGGTTCACCTCTTCAACTACCTTCAGCCTGTACTTCTACAACTTATCCCCTTGATCAATATCCCTAAAGATTTGTACAATTTTTGCTTGAAAATATCCTGAAACTCAGGACATTATACTTTTTAAACAAGAAATGAAGCAACGTATCACCATAACAATTCCTTGGAACTATTTTTTTTTTCTGCAGAATCAAATTGTGCAGAATGATTTTTAGGATCCTTTTAGAGCCCTTCCATAACACTTTGCCTGCTGATTACACTCCAACCTACTTTCCTCAGTTTTAATTTTTCTTCAGTGATACTCCTTTTCATTACGTCTTGCTTTTCAGCCTTCTTAATTTCTCTGAGAACCATGAGACAGGTTTTTTTTTCTCCTCCCCCCCCCCCCTTTTTACATATACACGTTTTGGTTAGGAGCAATTCTATCTACTGCCTCTCTCATTTCTTTATTCCAAAAATCTACTAATCCCATTGTTATTTAGTTCTTCAAATGTCTCAGACATTGACCCTAATGCATAACTGTCACCAACTTATTCTTGGGACGCAACACCCTTACTTGCAGATCAGCATTATCAATACTTTGAAAACACACTACTTGCTTAAATTCATAATTTTTATATGTTGGAAGTTTGAGTACATCTTCAGCAATGCATGCGTTGGCAACATTTCAAAAGAATTAAAAAACAAAAAGGCCCACACATAAGATCCATTTATTAAAATGTTTTAGTGTGATACACAGTTTCATAAAAGGAACATATTTTATATAGCATTGCAGTAAACAAACAATAATTCAGAAACAAAAACTTACCTGCCAAAATTTGCTGGCAAGAATTCAAGAAAAGCATCATTCAGATACAACTGAGTTAGGTTCAACAGTTGGGTAAATCCATCTGGAAGCCTAGATTAAAAAAAAAAAAAAAGAAACAATAATATTAAGCATTTATTCTATAATACATTAAACTTACTAAATGGTATAGCACATAAATATGTTCCTTTTTTAAACTGTATACATATTTTAATTATTTTGTCAAGATTAATAGCGAGAACCAAAATACTACATTATGTGTGTCAACAACTAGGCATTTGAAATGACAGAAAAAAGATCAGACACATAGGTTTAAAAGGAAGAAAGGAGACATCAAAATTCTGGAATGTTTTCAAGAGTTTTTTTTATTTTTTATTTTCTTTTTCCGAAATTTGACAACTGTTTTCCTCCTCCTTTTTAGCCACTTGAGGGGGCTACCATGATACAAATTTCCAGTATAGTTTTGATTAAGTTGCGGAGGAAGGTAAATGGATGTGAGAATCCCATTCTTTTTGGGGTAATTATAAAGGATATACAGGGATTGTTATTTCCATATGAAGGTTTCAGAAATGTTTGCATGGTAAAATCATCTAGCTGTTCATGTATCATTGGATGTGCTTTCTATAAGTGCATATAAGTAGACATTCGCATGACAGACCCTTAAAGATTTTCGCAAGTCGCAATGGTGAAGAGAAAAGTTGTAGTAGGTGAAGAGGAATGTTGAAAAGTTTGAATGTGGTAATGTATCTGGTATCCTCTGTGTTCTATTTATTCTGAGGTTTACCTCCTTTTGAAGCATGATGTGAGGCCTTCTATTCTACCTACAGCTTTTTGAGTTATAATGCTTTTTGTCTGTCTACACAACAAACAGTGTTATGCCCATATCATATCTATATCTTTTTTTTGTTTGTTTTGTTTCTATTTCTCTGTATATGCTCTCAAACAGATCACATTTATTTACACACAATAGTTGAAGTCTCTACACAAACTGCGTATTACTTTTTCATATAAATAAATACCCTACCTAGATCAGTTATTTCACTGGATGGGGTATTCCTTACAATTTACCCAATACTGTATTTCCCTAATTCTCTAAATTTTTCTGTTCATAATGCTTTTCTGTTTCTCAGGCAATTTATAAGACTTACTGGCAACATATTTGATTAAAACAAGAGAAAAGTTCCTCTAATGTCAAGCCTATACTGATTTTACAGATATGCAGATACCTATCAAAGTTAAAAGGTACCTGCTTGTCTGAGTAGATGCTTTCTAAAAAAAATTAAAACAAAATAATAATAAATAGAAGCTTATCCTTGCATCAAAGAGATTATTCCCATATTTGGTATTCCCTGCAGAATTTCTATAGACAATAGTTTTAGTTTTTAATGAGTTCCTCAAGTCCTTTATTCCTGCATTGGGTACTTCACACCACACTGTATTTACAAACCTACTAGCAATGCCCTAGTTGAGCTCTACAATGCACTTTTAAAAAACTAAATTAATTCAACTTATGGTAAATTAAATTAAAAATTGGCTCGATGCTCTGCCACTTGCCTTATTAGCTCTTTAAGCCACCCCATCTGCCTCTTTTTAAGACTGTCTCCTTTTTAGCTCTGTAGAGGCCGCACTAAGCGCCTTCTTCAAGCCAATCCTGATAACCAATATTCTGTATATTAGGATGTGTTACCCAATATCATTACCTTTTCTGTCTTCAATTCTCACAGGAAATCTCAGTCAGAAGAGGGGAGGGTAATGTGAAAGATATACGGGTTTACTCAGCCGCAGAACCAGATGTTACCAGCCCAACCATCTCAAGACCAGTCACTTCCTTCAACAGACCAGCCGTGACTGTCACTTCTACTGATTCCTCGCCCAGGTCGCTGTGAAAATCCAGCCCTGTTCGTCCAGATTCTTCAGAGCTTCCACCGCTTCAACCACAATCGCCGAATGAGAATTTAGAACCAACAGATACTAAACTTCATATTTTCCGTGGCTATGTATGATTATTATAGACTCATATTTTGTTTTATTTTCAGTTTAGCAATACTCCTGTTTGAAAGGTTCAATTTTATTTTGTTCTTAGCTAAGTGACACATTTTCTCTTATGAATGATCGTCCATAATTGTTGATTTTGAATATTTCATGAAAACTCACTTTCTGCCATTTAAATTGATACTGCTTATACAAGGGTAACATCAAACCCTAATAATGGCCACAATATCGCAATGTAAGTGTAAACCCTGTTACTATCAGTCAGTTATGCCATTATTTAACTGTGGTACAGGCTTACTTAGTTTCCCTGTAGGTTGGACCAAGGACCAAGTGGGGTTATGCTGAGGGATACATAAAATCCTGGGGTGGGTTTTATGTGCATATAAAAGGGAACTTCATGCTCCCCAGTCATTATGCCTATGTCAACGCGTATACATGGCCTTCTTAGTATTATTACTGCTATTCTCTTGCCGTATAATTGTAAGACCCAGAAATTTCAACCAGCTCAGGGAATTTGGATGTCTACAACCTAAGACAGCTGGCAATCATAGTGCTAATCATATACTTCTTGAGTCCATACCAATGCTTAATCAAAACTGCTATCTCTTCCCAAGACCTCTGAGACAGATATATTAGACTATCTCCCCATGCAATGGTCAACTCAATATGCTATATAACAGATGCAATAGAGGCCACAGAAACCTGCAACCATATAATGCACATGGGAATGCGAGACATAGATGAGACACTGTGATGCTTACAATTATGTAACCTATGCAAGGATATAATCAATGTAACCATGTAACCAATGCAAAAATGCATATAATCAGTATATAACCTATGGATTGATTAGCTTAACAATTTTTAGCAATATAAATATACGTAGTGGTAAAAATATAACCAGACCTGCATACTAATGGGTCTGATCATAATGTTCTTATAAATTGTATTTTGATGGTTAACCACAAGTTTGGGTTAGGCCCAAGAGGGGTTAGAATGATCCTAGACAGGTATCCATATTATGATTAGGATTCCAAAGTTGACCTTATCAGGTATTATACCCTCCATAATTTTAACATCTTACACCTTCCGGAAGGGATGGTGACAAGCTTGACACAGAGCTTTTGTGTCCCCCCAAATATGGGGTGACAAGAGGGGAATGTTAATATATGTTGTAGCCAGAGCCCCCGTCACTGGAATAGTGGTGGGCTCTGTCATGAAGCCTAGGCCCTGAGAGGCACTGGCTAGGCCAGTAAAACTGAGATAAGACTTAACACTGGGCACCTGCTGAAGCAGTGTCTAGTCGGCAAGTCAAATCAGGATCTGACCTAACAAGCAAATGCAGTTTTAAAGCTTAAATGAAGAATTAGATAACCTGAATTGACAAGTTAGGTTAGGCTAAGATGGAATCCTTTTTTAAGATGGATGCCTATGAAGATAGGAAAAGAGGGGAAAAAATTGTTTATCACAAGAAGGTATTGCAGAGGATTGGGAAATGTGTAAGGGGGAGAGATTTGGGCTTCCGATCTAGCTTGTGGTTAGCTTGTGGTCAGCTACTGTAAGAAAACAAGATTTGCATATAATTATACAGTTTTAATGAAGTGAATAATGAGGAAAAAGGGTATATAGGAAAGGTGAATCTGGGAGGAGTTTGGATTCGATCCCCAACTCTCCAGAGATGTAAAGCTACGGACGGATGTCCTAAGACCCTGTGATGAGCGTACCAGACTGATGTAAGAAATAAATGTTTCTACATATCTGAACTTTCAGCTGTATCTTGGTATTACTCAAAGTTTCACTCCTTTTATTTCTTACAGTGATAGAATAATTTCTTTCATAAATATACTCTTCACTAAATACCATTCACCAGAAACATTATGGGTAAAAGAATTCACACACTGATATCCATAAGTGACAGGAGTCAGGTAATAGAGGTCCTATTGGTGGGATATATTCCAAGCCTTCTGAAAGACCCTCTTCACCCTCCTGGACCGGTGTCCGGCAAGGGTCAAAGGGGGGGGGGGGGCTCCCTAAGGTAGATCTTAACAATCTCTATTTAGAAAATGGAAGTTATAAAAAACCTAAACTTAAATGGCTGCATGTATGTGGATGTGTCGCGTGACACTTACATGGTGACTCTGGCTGTGATGAACTAGAGCCGATACCGGGAGACCTGTACGGTCTGTCTCTCATATATGGCAATCTGGTTTTGGATGGGCTGGAAAGGGTTTAGACAGCTACTTTAGTGGCTGGAACATGAGGACAGTTCTGGACAGTCTTTTACGGACTGTGTCCCGCAAATGAGAAGATGAATAGGCTGGAGTGGGCTTTGAGGGCAACTCCAGCAGTTGGAACATAAAGATAGGGCCAAGCGGACTTCTATGGTCTATGTCCCAGAAACGCCACAGAAAGACCATAATCAAGTATATAATATCACATTCATTGTTGATTTAATCATGAACTGATAATGATTGTGACTATTGGACAGATTGGATGGACCGATCTGGTTTTTATCTGCTGTCATTTATGTCATCTGCTATTACTATTAATCCTCTCTGCTTTCGGGCTGATGTGCAGACCTCAGCTCTGACATAAGCATGAGCATCAGATGTCACCTGACCTACTGGCGCATGCATGTGGTGATCTCTTAGCACACAGTGCCATTGAATCAGAGAAGTCTTATATGTGCGCACCAGAGTGTTCCAACTTCCGTTCCTTCCTTGCCTGCAGTGCTGCAGCTCAAACCCAGAGACAGAGAGCTGACAGGATTTTTTTTTTAAAGTACCATTAAATTCTTGTGGGTGAGGACAGGTTAAATTCTTGCGGGGACAGGCGGGGACGGCTAAGATTCCCCATGGGGACGGGCGGGGATGGGTTAGATTCCCCACGGGGACGGGTGGGGATGGGTTAGATTCCCCACGGGGACGAATGGGGACGGGTTGGATTTCTGTCCCCGTGCAACTCTCTAATCCGCATCTACAAGGCTCCTGATTCAGTCCCTTTCAAGCCATCCCCACCAGCTCAGTAGTTACCACTGGTTCTGCAGCCTCCGCCACCACTTCAAGTTGATGGACTAAAAGAACATTTTCCAAGATTCCTCACTCCCATAACCAAGCATCTGACAACTACAGATATTACCTTACAGGAAGAAAACACCTTACCTGAACAGAGCATTGCACATCAAAGCGAGCCCGCTACTGCACTTGCCATCTTTCCAACTACCCACAAGAGGACACTGTACTCTGTACTTAAAAAAAACTATGTTGGGACTTGTTGTACCTATATTATTTGTGACTAACCTACTATACATTTGAAAAGACTCAAAGGTTTCTTCAGTGTACATAGTAATAATCACAGGAATCCACCCTAGGTACCCCAACAGTAGACTTACCCTGTTTTAACTGAAACCCTATATCTAATCATTATTTGCCCTTTTTAATTCTATTATTCCTGACAATACGAATCATCATTTGTTTTGTTTTATTCATTACACCTGCCTGGCTATTAAATGGCAGGTGCTCACTTTAATGAGCCTCTGAACGGTGCCTGTCCCACCCACCCCCTAAATTAGGATCATCATCCATTCCTGGATCCCAACTGGAACCCTTTTAACTAGATTTAATATTTGATACATGGGCTACTGGATCTAATAGGTCTGTGTTTGATAACTTTGAAATTTTCCAGGGATGTGGACAAATTAAAATTGGACAGAGTACACATCCAATAATCAGACCCTCTAACAGAGAACCTGTATACATTTGGTATGTCACTTATAACATTGTCCAAAGTGGGTGGCATCCTTGGTTTTTCATCTGCAAATTGGAAACAGATATGTTGAAATTTATAAACTTTACTCCATATACGGTTTAACAGGTGCCGTACCTCTATTGTCACTATAGATGCTATAGGAGTGTCAAGAGGGGTACTTGATTAATTTAAAGCCAGAAATCATTGTTATACTTACATTCCCAGTAATACTGACACTGATGATTCTGTTATAAAGGCATATAAAGGCACAACAAGACCTTTTTGCCTTAGTCAACAAAATTAGCTTCTAAATCAGGTGTTGACACTGTTGTCTGGTGCATTATTCCCTATGTTTAGAGGTTTATTTTAAGCCTCCTTGTTACTACTCCCAGTACAAGACAAACTACATTTCCATCATAGATTTTGTGTAGGACCACTGCTATTTATTTTACCTATTGTCTGTAATGCAAGTGTACCTCTTTTATTAAGGAAGATATTTATTCTGCTTATGCTGTTTAATTGAACTATCATATGTTTCTTTCTAGTTTGTTACATTTTGCCAATTTGTATAGACAGGTTTAGATTGTTTTCTCTCCATTTTTAAACTGTTGTAACTTTCATCACTGGATCTCAAATAGTAACTAAGCAGACTGTTTTCTACTATTGATTATTTCTCTATCATCAAGAGAAAATGAAGCAAATCAAACACATATTTGCTTTATTTTCTGAACAAAGGAAGAAGAAGATTATGTTCCTATGTATTTTCCAAAAACACTATAACTCAACAGTGCCTTCATATACGATCTAGATCTATTACACTCAGAGTTTTGCCATTATCTTGCTCCTAATTGCAAAACTATTATCTTGCCCATAATTATAAGACCACTGCAGGTTAAGCAGCAAGCCCTTCATATATAATGTAGGCCTATGACACCCATAGCTTAGCCTTTGCAATACTTGTAATTATAATGCTCATGAGTTTGCAGTAGTTATTCATTATTTGGCCAATATTAATCCTTCTTAAATGCTAAAATGAAATATTTCTGCCCTCTTAACACCAGTTTTAGCTATATTTATACATTCAAAGTTTGACTAATGATAAACTTTGATTGAAAACTTTCTTTCCCCCGCCTTCCAAACATCAGCTTTGTAATCGTGATATATTAGTTAATTGCAATCATATACACTCAACCTTATTGATTCCATTGTATGGTACCTAGACTTAGTTGACTTCTCATGTTTCCAAGTCTAACTCCGCCCTAGAGGGGTAGTTCTAGGATAGTTAGGCCCCTTGGGTTGGTTATGATAAAAGGGGTAACCCAACACTGCATTTCATTCAGCATATAATTATGTATCCACATACTGACTCTTGCTATGGCCTTGTCCCTTATTGTGCCAGAGCACCCCTGTCATCTCATCCCTATACATTCACCCCCACAGAACTCTAAGAGCCCTCTGGAAAGGACGGCCACACCCACTAGTAGTCATGTGTGCCGGCCCTTGGAGGCCCGGCAAGAGGGGATTTATAATTATAGGGATTCCCATTTGAGCTGTTTTTTTCTTGACTTTTATGCACCATATGTCAGTAATATTTTTATTGTTTACATTTATCTTCATTTTTTATCTTCATTTATTTTTATTTTCATTATTTATCTTTCATTTTCATTTTTATTTTGTCATAATTTTTCTTTTTCCTTATTTTTAATTCATTTTTCTTTTTTAAGTTCCATACATACTACCCCATTTCTTATTTTTGGTAACATAGAATATTATTTGATTGTGTCCATGTTCACTTTTTTATAGTTGCCCCTTTATGAAGGTTTCAAATTAGGTATATGCCTTTTATTATCTCATTTATAAATTTTTTTATACATATTTGTATTGAAGTTCGTAACCTATACCAGTGCCCTTGCTTTGCTGTTATGTGACGTCAGATTTTATTATGCCTTTATATATATGTTTATATGCACTGTCATACAATTGTTGCATTATATACACTTCTTTTATATATATATTTTCTTATATATGCTCTTTTATGTACATGTATATTTATATATTATTTATATTGGACAGTGCGTAGCGATATGTTTATTCCTGTAATTATTCTGGTATACTCTATGTATACCTAGTAATATTCCATATTTTATTATTTGTTTTTTGTCAATTTATATATTTGATATATTATGCTCGTATGTGTGTTATATTTTATTTCTTATGATCTATGATAATTATTATATATTTGTTCATTGTAGCCCCTGACGCAGCCCTAGGTGGGCGAAACACGGCCTGTGTAGGGCGATTTGTTCATACACGGTATCTTCAATAAAATCTTTTTGTTGTGACATTGATCTGCTGGCTTTCTTTCCCATATTGGATTTTGCAGATCGTTTGCCTTGTTGTTTTTTGGTACCAGGAAGAATGTCAATAAAAGTTAATGGAATTTTAGAATTTTTAGCTGTAAATATAGGTATACACATAGATGAGTTGTCTGAGAGACAGCAGTTGTATTGTAGAACAGAATAGCAGTTCAGTAAGCATGGAAGACTGAGATCTCCTAGTGAAAGCTCAGGTGCTCATATAGTTTGCTTCTGGCAGTCTATACAAGGGGCCTGACTTTCTAGTAAAGGTATCTATTTAGATCATACTGCGATAACATACTATCAGACAAGGAGATGAGTATGTCTGGAAGACTAGTATGGGACCTAGAAGCTGGATGTTCCTACAACAGTCATGCTAGTATTTCTGGCCATATAAGATCATCACAGAATTCTGTGATTAGGCATGGGAGAGGCAGGCACTTGAGAAAACTAAGCAGGAATCTTAAATGGTCTTCTAACCAAGACAGTGGAATACAAAGGGAAAAGACAAAAGAGCAGACTGAATAAGAAAAAAAGTCTTTCAGGTAGTTACACACACTGGTTGGCTGCTAAGATGTATCCTTAACTGTGTGAACAGGCCAGATAGATTTTTCTGCCTTCATATACTAACACTTATGTATTGAGCATGCAATACTTAAGTGTGGTAAATGAACTCCCAATCTATTCTTCCAGATTTTATCTGTGGGGGGGGGGGGGGGGGAAGAGAGAAAGCGAGGGGACATCCAGGCAAGCTCTGACTCAATTACCTGTTTCACTAAAATGTGGTGGTTCATTGATCAGTGTACTTTGCAGATTATAGCTGTGACAACCAGTGATTATTTGGTTAACTTGTATAATTCCTCACAGGTTGTGGCAAATTATCATGAGGCTAATTATCTGGTTTTGAGGAGATGGAACTTCATTGTTTTGTTGGAGGTGGTATGCTACATCTTTGAACGTGAGGAAAATCCTCAAGGTTATTATGCCATAAACATTTAAGTTGTACACTGTCCCCAAGTCTGTAATGGACCTGGATAAAAACATTAGAGCCTTTAACACATTATCCCCCCTGTTTAAAGAGCCACAGCTGCCACAGATCGACACAGTTTAACCTGAGATTCCATTTTCTCTAATCCCTGAACTACAATAGAAAGTTTCTGATCCTACTCTTTAAACTTTTCAATCGCACCTACAGTGAATTTATTAACAAATTGTCCTTTAGAGATTTGTCCATACTGAAAATCAGTTCAGACATTTTTGAAAGATATTTCACCAGATTTTATTGGAGTGCTGGCAATAAACGAAAAAGAAATGCTAGAATATACCTTCTCTGATGGCGGCCCAAGATCAAGTTCAGGAATAGGACGAGCAGCATTCCCAGGGGTTGAAAACCAACTTCAGGACATTCTTTACCTTCCAACGGAGTGCCAACAAATTCCTGTACCAAAGCGAGTTGAGGGGATGGGGTAGGACCCCCAGGTGAAAGAGATGCATTCAGGGATAGGAAAGAGTCTACAACTGGAAGCAATGGCACCACCTTCAGTGTCTGAAGATGAAAATCCATGGACCCCTTCACAACCGTCGCCTCCAAAGTCAGTTTCTTCACCCCTTTACACTTCCCCATTGAAGATGAACAGCAGGACTTGCTCCTTGCTCTGAAAGTGCATGAGACCAGGGCCATGCTCCCATGGCAAGACAACATGCTGGAAAAGAGGGCCTCAGCCAGTGACTGTGGCAGCCCAAGGTACCCACTTCACTGACTACACCAGGTCTCCTCGCGGTTCCTCACAACTGGATCCTGCTGCAGGGTAACCTTTTATGCTGGAAGAGAGGGCCTCAACCAGCGACTCTGGCACCACAAGGCGCCCACGTCACTGCCTGCACCAGGTCTCTCTGTGGTTCCTCACAGCTTCCTCTCCAACTCATCCATTTCTATTAATTTGTATATCCTAAAATTTTTTATTTTAGTTATATGTGTACCCCGCGCTTTCCCACTCATGGCAGGCTCAATGCGGCTTTCATATACAGGTACTTATTTGCACCTGGGGCAATGGAGGGTTAAGTGACTTGCCCAGAGTCACAAGGAGCTGTGCCTGAAGTGGGAATCAAACTCAGTTCCTCAGTTCCCGAGGACCAGAGTACACCACCCTAACCACTAGGCCACTCCTACAACAAACAGTTTCAGTTGACTTAGAGCAGTTAAAACTTAACTGAAATAACAATCAATCCATATCTGCTATCAGAGTACTTTCCCGAATGCTTCAGTAAATAAAACTTTTTTCACTACCTCTTGAACACAATCAGGCTTATTTGCGAAAGAGGTCGCCCATCTTTCAACACAAATCGGAAGATGGGCGTCCTTCTCCCAGGGTCGTCCAAATCGGTATAATTGAAAGCAGATTTTGGACGTCCCCAACTGCTTTCCGTTGGAGGGACGGCCAAAGTTCATGGGGGCGTGTCGGAGGCGTAGCGAAGATGGAACTCGGGCATGCCTAACACATGGACATCCTTGACCCATAATGGTAAAAAAGGGCGTCCTGACGAGCACTTGGACGACTTTACCTGGTCCAGTTTTTCTTACGACCAAGACACAAAAAAGGTGCCTGAACTGACCAGATGACCACCGGAGAGAATCGAGGATGACCTCCCGTTACTCCCCCTCCCAGTGGTCACTAACCCCCTTCCCACCCTCAAAACAAATCTTTAAAAATATTCTGTGCCAGCCTCAAATGTCATACTCAGGTCCATCACAGCTGTATGTAGGTCCCTGGAGCAGTTTTAGTGGGTGCAGTGCAGGGCACGTCAGGCAGGCGGACCCAAGCCGATCCCCCCCCCCCCCAACCTGTTACATTTGTGGTGGTAATTGTGAGCCCTCCAAAACCCACCACAAACCACTGTACCCATATCTAGGTGCTCCCCTTCACCCATAAGGACTATGGTAGTGGTGTACAGTTGTGGGTAGTGGGTTTTGGGGGGGCTCAGCACACAAGGTAAGGGAGCTATGCACCTGGGAGTAATTTATGAAGTCCACGGCACTGCCCCCTTGGGTGCCCGGTTGGTGTCCTGGCATGTCAGGGGGACCAGTGTACTATGAATTCTGAGATGGGCGTCCTTGGTTTCTATTATCGCCAAAAATCAGAAACGACCAAGTCTAGGGACGACCATCTCTAAGGACGACCTAAATTTCAAGATTTGGGTGTCTCCGACCGTATTACCGAAAAGATGGATGTCCATCTTGTTTTGATAATACAGATTTCCCCGCCCCTCCATCAGGACATTTTGCGAGGATGTCCTCAGCAAAACTTGGGCGTCCCTTTTGATTATGCCCTTCAATGTCAGTTAAAAATCTCAAGGCAGCTGGAAGTAAATCCTAGAGATGAAAAATTGGAGTCTCCACACTACCACTTTTAGGAAAGGCACTAGAAAAATTAGCCAGACTATATGGTCCAGGAAAAAAAAAACTGTTTTCATAAATTGGGATTTTGCATGGGACATGGTACAGAAATGGTACTTCTTGTACTACAAGAAGGTTAGTGTGTTCCATGGATACAAATGGACCTTCCCTCTGCGTTTGATACACTTGACCATAGTTTGCTCTTAATACAACTAAAGGACCTCAAATGTTTAAGAATAGAATTGGTTTACGTCTTTGCATTCTGTTAGAAAAGTATTTCCTGGGAAGGCCATAATTCAAATGCCATGTACTGAGGGCTCTGTATCATCCTTAGCTTTACTTAACCTCTAATGGGAGGGAATGGAGAGAGTTAAAACTTGTGTAATCTTTCAAGCATTCACTAGGATTTGAAATTTAAAGAATCTGGTAGATGAAATAATTGGTAGAAAATATAGGACCTTCCAGATCAGACAAATTTTTCTCTCTTGTAACAATTTTCCATAAACAGCTGGGCTGATCAGACACACAAGTGGCTGACATTATCCAACAGCATCAGCATGCAAAAACTTTCCAAGAGCTCAGAATTAGTATCAAGATGGAAAATACACAAGCCTTCTCACATACAATGGTCTCTTCAGTCCCTCAATTACTTGCATTCCTTCTTGATGGTTACAGAATTCTAGGAGAGGTGGGAGGGATTGTTTGCCTGATCAATCATATGTTACAGGTTAGAAATGATGCTTTCTAAACAAGGGCAGACTCCCAAGCTCACAGCTGCTATAATTTAGCTGTTTTCGCCCACTGTCCACAATCATCCTAGTCAAATATGAGTTGCCAGTGTTATAAAGCAATTGAATATGAGTTTTCAATTATTCAGATTCTTTAACAATTATTTAAGTACAATTCAGACAGTAGTTTGCTCATATCCTGGATCTTCAGGTGCTAGATGAGGCAACGTGAAGTAATGCTGAATGTAGACCATTCATTTCTGCATTGACATTAACTCTGCCATTCTCTGACTGGACAGATCAATGTTCAGGAACCAAAAGAATGCTGAATCTTGATGCAGAAATGATTTCTTCTATTTGTGTACTTCAGTCTTTTTTTCTTTTTCTTTTTCTCCAATGACCAACTTTAAGAAAATTTTGTATATTCTTCTGAGATGCTACCAGCACTCAGTTAAGAGTATCTGGCATTCATCGATTGAAAGTCCAAGATCAATCTCCCACGAAAGGACTTCAAGCACAATGTACCATAAGAAAGTTCATAACATTAATATTACCTGCCTGCCATCTAAATTCTACGGCCAATTTTCAGTCTTTAGCTTCATTTTTTTTTCTTCTTCTTCTTCTTGTCAAGGCTTATTATGGACATTGTTTTCTTCTGGCCTTTTTATGAATCAGTGTCAAATACAATAGCCACAATATAGGAAGCCCAATTATTTCACCATCATTCTACAGCAGTGGTTTTTACACTTGACACAATATTCACATGTTTGACACACTACAATTTGTAGCTGAACAAAGAAAAACACCCTATATATCATTTAATGGTGCTAACAGTGATGCAAGAGAAATACAGATGAAATGGTGATGACTACCAGAGTAGAGGAGACAGGTGGGCCAGAAGTTTGCAACATTTCTAGTTGGGGCTGGTAGAAGAAGTAGGGACTAGTTATGGAAATTTCAAGTACCTGATTTCCTGACTCTCAATCTTCCCCAACCTGCCACACATACGACTGTTAAGAAAAGCACAAGTCTGACATCTTGTCAAACTGCTGGTGTCAAACCAGTGTGTCCTGACACACTAGTTGAGAACCACTGCTCTATAGCAATTCTTTTCCTCTGCTAAAAAAAAAAAAAAAAAAAAAAGCTACACCCAGGGCCAGTGCAAGGGCATTACGCACCATAGGCAAACCTTCAGCCTTGTGCTGTCAGCACCCCCCCCCCCCCCCCCCACCCCATTACCTTTCAGACTCCTAATCCCTTCCAACATCATCACAGAATGATCCTACAAAAACATCAGGATATTTTTAAACATTAAACAAAAGCTAATTGCTTAGTACTCCCATCCCTTAAGAAAGCTCGTTATTAGTCAACCTAGAATTCTGCATTCTATTTTTTTAGCACTATCCCTATGGCATCTACCCACAGCTATTAGGTCAGAACTTTCACTCACCGAATTTTTAAAACTCCTCAAAACTCACTTTTTTCACTTAGTTTTCCCATTCAGTTTTTCTGATTCTACTGGGCTTATTCCCGTTTGATTTCCACACATTATAGCTTGGGATTTTTAACTGCATTTGAATGATGTGCCTGAGTAATTGTTTTCTTTCCTATTGCAATTGGCATTCATTTCTTTCCTACTGCAATTCATTGCACTGGTTACTTGTATAGCACAAGGTTGAATTTAAAATTTGGTGATTTTAAAAAGCTCTAAGCAATAAAGCTATCTATCTCAGGGACCTACTGACATTATATATATCTAGGTGTGCATTAAGTTCCACTAATACCAAGCTTGTTACTATTTCTTCTCTGAAACTTGCAAAGCTGTCGGTAGTATGGGCTATAAGTTTCTCAGTTGCTGGCTATAACTTATGGAACTCATTACCAGATAACTTATTGATAGAGAGCAATATGTTACAGTTTATGAAGCATTTGAAAGCCTTGTTGTTTAAAGAGGCATTTAACTGATTTGTAGGATATGGCCAAGAAGCAGTAGGCTGGAGTTCAGTCAAGCAAGTGATTGGTAATTTTTGCTTGTGATCCATTGATCATTTTTAATTATGCATATTTTCATCGCATAGGATGACCTTGACCAGTGTTGCAGGATACAAGTACTTGAAATGAACAAATAATTCCTTCCATCTAAAACTGTATGTTGTCACAGCAAAATATGGACCATACTAGACTTCTATCACCACCCCCTCTTTATTTCTTTATTATTTTATACTTATGTTTCTTACATGCTTACTACTATACTATGTATTTGTATTATTGAACCACAGCCTACCTCTACAGTATTGTGTAAGCCACATTGGGCCTGCAACTAAGTGGGAAAATGTGGGATATAAATATGTTAAATAAATAAATAAAATGAACTGATTCTCTAGCTACGATAGTGCCTCAGACACTGAACATCTCCCTTAAAGGCCAACTTGTTTGCCATCTCCTGACAGAGGGAACACTGATAATTCACTTTCAGCATGCAGTAATATTCCAGGAGAGAGCAGTCAGTTCCACACTTGTAGCTCAAAACTGTACACTACTTCAGAGTTCTCAGAGAGCTCTCTGTCCCGGTTCCGTAAGACAATATTTCTCAATCCAGTCCTTGGGGTACACCCAACTAGTCAGGTTTTTTTTTTTGTAGGACATCCACAATGAATATGCATGAGAGAGATTTGAATGCACTACCTCTACTGCATGCAAATCTCTCTCATGCATATTCATTGTGGATATCCTGAAAACCCAACTGGCTAGGTGTGCCCTGAAGACTCAGTTGAGAAGCACTGCCATTAGATATCATCACCCAGTTGTCTGCCTTATTAGTCCTGTTCTCTATTGTGAACACCCATTTCAGGTAATTAACTTTGTTGTACCTTGCTTCCTTTATTAAGGGATGGGCTCACATCATGCACCTGGTTTCACAAAACCTAGTGACACTAAATTCCTCACTGTTTATGGCCTAACTTTCTCCAATCTTAAAATAACTTACTACTATCATTAAAAGGTTGACTTTATATCACTTCATGTTCCTTATTATTGAATTGAATGACCTGACAGCCAAATAAATTGTCCATCATGCAGTGGTACACCATGCTCTTGGACTGTTAGATGAAGCTGCCACTACTGCTGTCACTGTGGCTTAGGGCAGCTGTCTTCTGCCAAGGAAAAAGTAGAGAACAGGGTTTGTTTGTTTTTTTTTGTTTGTTTGTTTGTTTTAACGTGTGCAGGGAGAAAGGTTGACTGGAAAGAGAAGAGGACTGGGGAAGGAGATAAACTGGCTCCTCAAATTTAGGGCTTGTGAAAAAAAATAGGCAAGAGGAGATAAACAAGCTGACTGAAGGGAGGGAGAGGGGAAAGGATGGAGAAAGGAGCATGGACTGGAACAAGAGGAGGAAGCTAGGAGGAATGGAAAAGCAATGAAATGCATGAAAAGACTGACAAGTAAAAAAGTAAAATAAAAGTATATAAAAATGAGGCAAATAAAAAAAAAAATGAATAAAATAGAGGAAAACGTTTTCATGGCTCCTAAACAATTTAGCTAGCAACTAAGGTGCCCTTTTACCAAACAGGGGTAAAACATGGCCTTAGTGAATCCTTACGAGGGTCATTCCAGTGCGCTAAGGCCATTTTTTTTTACCACTGGAGTATAAGTGTCAATGTTTCTATTTTCCCTATTAATGGCCATGCGCTAATTTTCCCATTAGTATCACCACCTATTTTGTAGGCAGTAGAGACTCATAGACAAACTGCCTGATTAGAACAGAACACACCCACTCTCTGCACCCAGCACTAAAAATGTTTAAAAAAAAAAAAAAGTTACCGTGTGCATAGCACACGCCAATCCCAAAATTACCGCAGGGCGCCCGAGTGCTCCTCGTGGTAAAATATATTTTCCTGTAGTAAGCACGCATTAGTACTTACCACAGCTTTCTAAAAGGGCCCCTAAGTTTCTAAATAAGAAAAAGATGATAAAATAAGGGTGGGAAATTAACTGCCACCACTCCTTCCCAGAATCAATCAACTTTACCAACACCATTTTTATTTGGCTGTGTTCCAAATCCATTTTTAAAGGTAGACAACTCATTAAAATTCATATCAAACAGCACCATATCCTGTCATGAAACTACACAAAAGTAGAAAAAGATCAACAAAATACGTTTCATAAAAAGGAACATAAGAAAAGCCATGTTGAGTCAGACAAATGCTCATCAAGGTCAGCATCCTCTCTCAGAGAATGGTACATTCCAAGAAGTAGATCTATTTCTCATAGCTCCTGTCCAAGGATAAGCCATGGCTCTCCCAAGACTACAAGCCTAATAGTTTATGGACTTTTTCTCCAGGAACTTGTCTAAACCTCTCTTGAATTCCTCTATATTAGATGCCTTGATCAAATCCTCCAACAACAGATTCCACTGCTTAACTACACATTGTGTGAAAAAACATTCGGATTTGTTTTAAATTTGCAAGACATAGAGATCCATGAAGTGTCCTCTTGTTTTAGTATTTGATGGGTTAAGCAATCAATTCCCTATTGAACTGCTCCACCCCACTCATGGTTTTATAAATTTCTAACATGTATTCTCTCTGTCTTTGTTCCAAGTTCAAGAGCCCCCAAAACAGCTTTTTACAATGGAGGCATTCTATCCTCATTTTCATCATCCTCTGAACCACTTTCTTTCCACTCATTCATATAAATTTATCCACTAATAACATTTGACAGATACAGTGTGTTCTTGGTATTTGAACGTTAAAGATTTGCATGGACATAAGTATATGTATTGTTAAATAACTTCTGGTTTTTACAAGAGAAAGAATGTAATCAGATGTATTATTTCTAACTAATATTGGACAATAAGTATGTTTTTCAATGAAATGATTTGACTATACACCGCATTGGCCTTGAAGAAGCCAACTAGATGATCAATGTGGAATAATGAATTAGACGAGTAATATCTGGGGATAATCAGGTTAATACCACGGGGGGTTTTTTTTCTGTTTACTGTTTAATTGATCTCCTTATCTTGTTTCACTCTCCCTATTTAGTGGTCTAAGGTAGAGAACAGAATTACCTGACTGAAATAATTCCTACATATCACTTTCTCTGTATTTCCAGCAAGTTGTTTTATCGCTTGTAAAAATTTAAATGGTTATAAATAAAAAATTAAAAAAAAAAAAAAAAAAAAAAAGATTTGCATGGACATGTATATGTAACCAATAAATTGCCTCTTTCACTCTGTTCCCAGCTATTTGCAAACATTTTAAAGCAAGTTCTTTCTTTTGCTTTCACTTTGCTGCCATTTATATCAGAACTGAAGAGAGTGGAGTCACTGGTGGGACTAGTTTGCTGGGAAAGTGGTCATCCTTGCTACTGGCATATATATCAGAACCGAAAATGGCACCTAAGCGTCCTGCAAGTGAGTCTCAAGTTAGCATTCATAAGCACAAGAAATCTGTGATGTACCTTAGTGATAAAATATGTTTTAGATAAGCTTTGTTCTGGCATGCCTGTTACTGCTGTTAGCCGAGAGTTCAATGTTAACGAATCAATGATCCAATACATCTAGCTAAAGGAAGAAGATATTCACTGGTCTGTTTGTGAGACTGCACTGGAAAGTGCTAAAACAACATTTGTGGCTCGTAGTCAATGGAAAAGTGGCTAAATTTGTGGATTATGGAAATGGACGATACAAAAAGCACAGTGGATAGCATTATGAGAATAAAAGCCAAAAGAATTTTATAAACACATCACACAGGCCCAGGAAAACATGAAACCCTTTTCTGCTAGTTCTGGCTGGCTTGCGCGTTTAAAAAGGCAATATGAGCTTAGAAATGTAAAGCCTTCCGGGCGAGGCAGGTTACACTGACAACAACGCTGCTGAAGAATTTTTAAAAACACCTAATAAGTGTGATAGAAAAAAAGGATTACATGTCGCAACAGGTCTTCAATGTCGATGAGACTGGAATGTCCTACAGACAGACTGGGAGACGGACATATATAATAAAAGTGGCAGCCAAAGCCACTTTAAATCATTTAAAGACCATGCCACTCTTCTACTGTGTGCTAATACTAAAGTCGATGTCAGTCAAATGCAAGCCTCTCATGGTCTACAAAGCACAGAATCCTCGCACACTTGAAGGAAAGAACCTGTTCCTCTGATCCCATTCCCACCCTCCTTCTTAATGTCATCTCTCCTGCTCTTATTCCTTTTATCTGTCACATTCTCAACCTCTCACTTTCCACTGCGACGGTCCCTGTTGCCTTTAAACATGCCTTGGTCACACCTCTCCTTAAGAAGCCTTCACTCGACCCTACTTGTCCCTCTAATTACCGACCCATCTCCCTCCTTCCCTTTCTCTCCAAATTACTTGAGCATGCTGTTCACCGCCGCTGCCTTGATTTTCTCTCCTCACATGCTATTCTTGACCCACTACAATCTGGTTTTCGCCCTCTCCACTCAACCGAAACTGCGCTTACTAAAGTCTCCAATGACCTATTACTGGCTAAATCCAGGGGTCAATATTCCATCCTCATTCTTCTTGATCTTTCCGCTGCTTTTGGTCCCCTCCTCTTTTCTATCTACACTTCTTCCCTTGGTTCATTAATCTCATCCCATGGCTTTTCCTACCATCTCTACTACTACTACTATTTAGCATTCCTATAGCGCTATAAGGCGTACGCAGCACTGCACAAACATAGAAGAAAGACCGTCCCTGCTCAAAGAGCTTACAATCTAATAGACAAAAAATAAAGTAAGCAAATCAAATCAATTAATGTGTACATGAAGGAGGAGAGGAGGGTAGGTGGAGGCGAGTGGTTATGAGTCAAAAGCAATGTTAAAGAGGTGGGCTTTCAGTCTAGATTTAAAGGTGGCCAAGGATGGGGCAAGACGAAGGGGCTCAGGAAGTTTATTCCAGGCGTAGGGTGCAGCAAGACAGAAGGCGAAGTCTGGAGTTGGCAGTAGTGGAGAAGGGAACAGATAAGAAGGATTTATCCATGGAGCGGAGTGCACGGGAAGGGGTGTAGGGAAGGACGAGTGTGGAGAGATACTGGGGAGCAGCAGAGTGAGTACATCTTTATGATATCTCACCTTGCATCCAAACCAAAGTTTCAGCGTGCTTGTCTGACATTGCTGTCTGGATGTCTCAACGCCACCTGAAATTAACTATGACCAAAACCAAGCTTCTCATTTTCCCCTCCAAACCCACCTCCCCGCTCCCCCCGTTTTCTATGTCTGTTGATGGCTCTCTCATTCTCCCTGTCTCCTCAGCTCGAAACCTTGGGGTTATCTTTGACTCTTCTCTCTCCTTCTCTGCTCATATCCAGCAGATCGCCAAGACCTGTCGTTTCTTTCTTTACAACATCCGTAAAATCCGCCCCTTTCTTTCTGAGCACTCTACCAAAACCCTCATCCACACCCTTGTCACCTCTCGTTTGGACTACTGCAATCTGCTTCTTGCTGGCCTCCCACTTAGTCACCTCTCCCCTCTCCAATCGGTTCAAAACTCTGCTGCCCGTCTCGTCTTCCGCCAGGGTCGCTTCACTCATACTACCCCTCTCCTCAAGTCGCTTCACTGGTTCCCTATCCGTTTTCGCATCCTGTTCAAACTTCTTCTACTAACCTATAAATGTACTCACTCCCCAGTATCTCTCCACACGTGTCCTTCCCTACACCCCTTCCCGTGCACTCCATTCCATGGACAGGGAAAGCAAGGCAATATGTCCACATCCACAGAGGTATGGGTAAGGCAGGGAAAGGGCTAACCTATGTGCCTTTAAAGTGAAGCTGCTATAGCCTCCAACACCCCGGTTAACAACTGGCAAGCCAGGAACCACCTCCCGGCAGATTTTTCTGGAGCTTGAACAAGCTGCAGCCACCCTGCTAGGGGAGATAAAGAATACTGAAGAGGCAGTGGCGCTAGCTGGCCAAGAGGGCACTGTGAAAGTTTGAGTGCTCTCTATCCCCCCTGCTGGTTGATGGACATAACCCATACGTAATGGCTTCATCTGCTTGATGATAAGGAAAGAAATGCTAAATAGTAGTAGTAGTAGTAGAATTGCATGCCATTGGAGATGTAAGAGCAAAGCTTGATGCCATCCAAAATATTCTAGGATTGGTTCAACAACTGTTTCATCCCAGAAGTTGAATGCCATCTCTGCCGCAAACACCTCACCTTAAAATTTTGCTGATTTTGGATAATGCCCCAGGAACACTGTCACAAAGCCCTTGAAAATGCTCACCCAAATGTATAAGTCTTTTTTATGCCCCAAAACACTACTTCTGACATCCAGCCCCTCAATCAGGGAATTATAAAGGCTTTCCAAGTGTCGCTACATATGGGAGTTCACAGCAAAGCCTGCGAAGCTTTAGCCACTGACAATCAAACCTCCATGCTTGATTACTGGAAGACAGTGATGATACCCAACATAATTGACTATGTTGGAATAACCAGGAACAGCATAACGCAGGCTACTATAAACAATTGTTGGAAAAACAAACTTGGCTTGATTATAAGTACATAAGTATATAAGCATTGCCATACTGGGACAGACCGAAGGTCCATCAAGCCCAGCATCCTGTTTCCAACAGTGGCCAATCCAGACCACAAGTATCTGGTAAGATCCCAAAAAATACAATACACTGTATGTTGCTTATCCTACAAATAAGCAGTGGATTTTCCTCAAGTCCATTTTTTTTTTTAATTCTTGTTTATTAACATCTGAAACCTCTTACAAAATACAGTCCACACAAAAGAGAATAATGCAATACATCAAGATGTTATGATCATTTTCCCCCTCCCCCCCCCTTACGCTCCCCCTGCCTTCCCCCAGAACAACCCTCCCCCTTCCCCTTTCCCCATCCCATATCCCTTCCCTCTATTGCATCTAGCAACTGAGAATATTACTTCTAGCTACGGGTGTTAGCGTATCCCAGAATGGAGACCATGTCCTACAAAACCTGTCCCCTCTTTTGGAGGCCAGGTCCGGTGTGCCTTTCTTTTCCAAAGAACAGCACTGTATCATCGCCGACCTCCAATGCGCCATGCTTGGAGATTTGGTGGCCAGCCACAGTTGTAAAATTACCTTTTTTGCCATCAGAACAGCTATCTTTGTGAAGGCCAAAAACCCCGCTGGTCTTGGTCCCTGAGTTCTAATCAGATCAAATAGTTGACCTGGGTGTGGTCTCCAGTTGGTGTTCCAGATCTGCGAGACCTGGGAATTCAGTGCAGTCCAAAACCTTTGCACCTCCGGACAAATCCAAAACATGTGGCCCAGAGTTGCATTGCTGCCCCGACACTTTGGGCAAGAGTCATTTTCGCGGAGGGTGGCCCGATAGGCTCTGTGTGGTGACACATGAAGTCTAAGCAGAAATTTATATTGTATTTCCCCCCATGCGGTGTTCATCGTCAACTTGTAAATAGACTGGAGACAAGCCATCAGTTGCTCTGGTTGTAGGCTAGTTTTCAGTTCTTGATTCCATGTTAAAGCTATTCCATGTTAAAGTCCTTAGGGTCCTATGAAAATAACTCAACGGTACCTTTAATTGCGCATCCAAGCCCAGCAATTCGCCATCCCAATCTTTTTAAAACCCTGCTAACTACTTTTACTACGTTCTCTGGAAACAGTTTATCTCGTTGGGCAGACTGGATGTTCAGTTCTTTATCTGCCGTCATTTACTATGTCTATGTTAAATTCCAGAGTTTCATTACATGTTGAGTGAAGAAAACGTTTCTCCAATTTGTTTTAAATTTACTACTTTGTAGCTTCATTGCATGCCCCCTAGTACTAATATTTTTGGAAAGAGTAAACAAGCAATTCACGTCTACCCGTTCCACTCCACTCTCATTATTTTATAGACAAACAAGCGATTCACATCTACCCATTTCACTCCACTCATTATTTGCATAACAAACTTTGAGGGCTTTGAAGCTGTTGTGGAAAATGTGAAAAAATGTATGGAAAATATAATGCACTTTGCACAAAGTGGGCTTTGAGTACATGACACAAAAAGATGTGGAGGACGTTTGGCAGAGATTGCAATAGAACCCAGAAATGAAAACCTAGATGAGACAGAACAACAAGGCATCAGAGGCAATGATGATGACAAACAGGATGATCAGCCTAAGACTCCAAAAATAGTGCCTCTCACAGCAGTAAAAAGTGCAGAGTGGACATCATTGTTGGATACAATGTTCAGCGACACAGAGGAACATGGTTCCGTGCTACAGCTCAGTCTAAAAATGTAAGCGTTTTGTAAACTCTGCATTTGCCCCTTACACCAAGACATTTAAGGACTTGAGGAGGAAAGCCAGAGTTCAAGTCAGTGAGTTGTGAGCCCAGGCTCCAGAGATTATCTGCCAGCTTTGCTATCTTCCATCGAGGTTAATCTACCAGTGACAACGTCTTGTTTCCTACTGTGCAGGAGGTGCAAACCTCTTCCTCTCATGCAGTTGTTGATGTGTAATGTTTGTTTTTTTTTAATTTTCCTGCACTATTTTCTGTGCATATTTCTTTTAGTACTGTAACTGCTTTAATGTTACTGCAAATAATTTGTATTCAATATACAGTATTTGGTTAAGTATGCAGGTTTTTTTTTTAATTGCCTGACAAATATGCAAGCTGGAACATAACCCTGTATTTCTCATAGGAGCAATGCTTCACTTTTCACGTTTTTGCAAGAGATTGGCAGGAGCTTAACCCTGTATTTTCCCACAGAACAATGCATCACATGAATAGCAAGAACACACATTGAGCCTGCAAATAGGTGGGAAAATGTGGGATACAAATGTAACAAAATAAATAAATAATTAAATAAAATAAGGTAAAATTATGTATCATACCTGATAATTTTCTTTCCATTAATCATAGCTAATCATAGCTGATCAATCCATAGATTGGTGGGTTGTGTCCATCTACCAGCAGGTGGAGATAGAGAGCAATCCTTTTGCCTCCCTATATGTGGTCATGTGCTGCCGGAAACTCCTCAGTATGTCGATATCCAAGCTCCATCCGCAGGACTCAGCACTTAGAGAATTACACCCACAAAGGGACACTCTGCCCAGCTCACCACCGCCGAAACAGGGGAGGGGAATTAACCCAGCTCATCCCCACACAAGTGGGGGAGGGGAATCCGTCCAGCTCATCCCCGCGGAGCGGGGGAGGGACACCACACCCGCCGATGCGGGGGGATCTGGCTTATCCTGCAACCGCAACCGCGGGAGGAGCTGACTGACCCTAACACCGCCGAAGCGGGAGGGGTACAAAGCTGCCCTACTGCCGCACGAAGCGGGAGGGAGCGCCGGCAGAATTTAAGTCTCAATCCAGCCCCGTAAAACGGAGGGGAGAGGAATGCAGCAGCTCACTCTAACACAAATTCGTCTCAACTCTTGAAGAATCCATTGAAAAACTTGAACACGAAGTCCTCCTGAACAGGAACTGAAGACTTGAACCTGAAATGCAACCAGAATATAAACAATACAGATATCTGGGAGGGGATATGGATTGATCAGCTAAGATTAATGGAAAGAAAATTATCAGGTATGATACATAATCTTACCTTCCATATCATCATGCTGATCAATCCATAGACTGGTGGGATGTACCGAAGCAGTACTCACCCAGGGCGGGACACAGAAATCCCTGACCGCAACACTGAAGCTCCAAACCGGGCCTCCGCTCGAGCAGCCACAGTCAAGCGGTAATGCCTGGAGAAGGAATGGGCCGATGCCCAAGTTGCCGCCTTGCAAATCTCCTCCAAGGAGACGGACCCGGCCTCTGCCATCAAAGCCGCCTGAGCTCTAGTGGAGTGAGCCTTCAGCTGGATAGGCGGCACCTTCCCCGCGGCCACATAAGCCGCTGCAATGGCTTCCTTGACCCATCTTGCCACTGTAGGCTTAGCAGCCTGCAGACCCTTACGAGGACCTGCAAACAGGACAAACAGATGATCCGATTTCCGGAAATCATTGGTCACTTCCAAGTATCTGATGATGACTCGTCTCACATCCAGATATTTGAGAGCAGAGAATTCCTCTGGGTAGTCCTCCCTACGAAAGGAAGGGAGACAGAGCTGCTGATTCACATGGAAGCGAAAAACAATCTTGGGCAGGAAGGAAGGCACTGTGCGAATAGACACTCCTGCCTCAGTGAACTGCAAAAAGGGCTCTCGACATGAGAGTGCCTGGAGCTCGGAAACTCTTCTGGTTGAAGTGATAGCCACCAAAAAGACTGCTTCCAACGTCAGGTCTTTCAGAGATGCCCTTGACAAGGGTTCAAAAGGCGGCTTCTGCAAGGCTCTTAGCACCAGGTTGAGATTCCACGCAGGCACCACTGAGTGCAGAGGAGGGCGCAGGTGATTAACTCCCTTGAGAAAGCGCACCACATCTAGCTGCGAAGCCAGGAAAGCACCCTTCAGGCGGCCCCTGAAGCAAGCCAGAGCCGCTACCTGGACTTTAAGGGAACTGAGCAACAGGCCTTTCTCCAGACCTTCTTGCAGGAACGCCAACACTGAAGAAATTGGAGCAGTGAAGGGAGAAAGTGAGCCTGCTTCACACCATGCTGCAAAGGTACGCCAAACCCTGGCGTAAGCAGTAGAAGTAGAGCGCTTCCTCGCTCTTAGCATAGTGGCGATGACCTTGTCTGAGAAGCCCTTCTTTCTCAGACGCTGCCGCTCAATAGCCAGGCCGTAAGACCAAAGGGGGAGGGATCCTCCATCACCACGGGACCCTGATGCAACAGGCCCTGCTCCACTGGCAGCCGCAGAGGATCGTCCACTGAGAGCCTGATCAAGTCCGCATACCAGGAACGTCTGGGCCAGTCCGGACCCACCAGGATTATCCGGCCCGGATGCTTTGCCACCCGGTCTAGCACCCTGCCCAACATGGGACAGGGTGGGAACACATAGAGAAGCTCCTGTGTCGGCCACTGTTGGAGAAGAGCATCTACTCCCAGGGATCGAGGGTCCCGTCCTCTGCTGAAAAAGCGCGGCACTTGGCAATTGGCCGATGACGTCATCAGATCTAGGCTCGGCTGGCCCCAGCGCTTCGTGATGTCCAAGAACGCCTGAGCAGATAGCTGCCACTCTCCGGGATCCAAGGTATGGCAACTGAGAAAGTCCGCCTTGACATTCATGACTCCGGCAATGTGGGCCGCTGACAGCTGTTCCAGGTTCGCTTCCGCCCACTGGCATAGATTCATGGCCTCCTTGGCTAGAGGGGCGCTCTTGGTACCTCCCTGGCGGTTGACATAGGTCACAGCCGTGGCATTGTCCGACAGGACCCGTACTGGCTTCAACGCCAGTACCGGGAGGAACTCCAAAAGCGCCAACCGAATGGCTCTGAGTTCCAGGAGGTTGATAGACCACTTTGCCTCTGCAGGAGACCAGAGCCCCTGCGCTGTCCTTCCCAAGCAGTGGGCTCCCCAGCCCGTCAAAGAGGCGTCCGTCGTGACGACAATCCACTCCGGGGTCACAAGAGGCATCCCTGCAGACAACTTGTCTGTCTGCAGCCACCAGCTCAGCGCCTTGCGCACTGCTGGGTCCAAGGGAAGGCGCACAGCATAATCCTCCAACACCGGAGTCCAGCGCTGCAGCAGAGAGTGTTGTAGTGGTCTCATATGAGCCCTGGCCCAGGGCACTACTTCCATCGTGGCCGTCATAGAGCCCAACAGCTGCACACAGTCCCAAGCCCGGAGCGGAGAGGCTACTAGGAACTGGTCCACCTGAGCCTGAAGTTTGACAATCCGATTGTCTGGCAGGAACACTCTGCCTACTTGGGTGTCGAATCGAACTCCCAGATACTCCAGGGACTGAGTCGGGCGCAGCTGGCTTTTCTCCCAGTTGATGATCCACCCCAGGGAGCTCAAAAGAGCAATCACCCGGTCCACAGCTTTGCCGCACTCTGCATAAGAGGGGGCTCGGATCAACCAGTCGTCCAGATAAGGATGGACTTGTACTCCTTCCTTTCGCAGGAAGGCCGCGATGACCACCATTACTTTGGAAAAGGTCCGCGGAGCAGTAGCCAACCCGAACGGGAGGGCTCTGAACTGGAAGTGTCGGCCCAGGACTGCAAAACGCAGAAAGCGTTGATGAGGAGGCCAGATGGGAATATGCAAGTACGCTTCCTTGATGTCCAAGGATGCCAGGAACTCCCCTGCCTTCACTGCCGCTATAACAGAGCCGAGAGTCTCCATGCGAAAGTGCCGAACTTTCAAGGCCCGATTGACCCCTTTGAGGTCGAGGATAGGCCGTACAGAACCTCCTTTCTTTGGTACCACAAAGTAAATGGAGTAACGTCCCTTGCCAAGCTGATTTTCTGGCACCGGAACGACCGCGCCCAGGCGGATCAGATTGTCCAAGGTCTGCTGCACTGCCACAGCTTTGACTGGAGACTTGCAGGGAGAGAGTACAAACCCGTCTCTTAAGGGTCGGCAGAACTCTAGCTTGTAGCCATCTCTGATGACTTCCAGCACCCAAGCGTCTGAAGTTACCCTGGTCTCTGCACTGGGCCATGAACCAGGACCCCGTCATTGGGTACGAGACCCTGGGGGAGGACCGGAGGGCGCACCTCCGGGACAGCGGTCTCTGCGAAAGGAATGCTGCTTGGGGGAGAAGTTCCTCTTGAAGGAAGAGGGGGCAGAGGAGCCCGACCTGCCCAGGCGGTACCGACGGGCTTCTTGAAACCGTCCTCTGGAGTTACCGGGGCAAGCACTAGCCCGAGCCCTGACCTCTGGTAACCTCTTGCCCTTAGACGTGCCAAGATCGGTCACAATTTTGTCCAGCTCGACCCCAAAGAGCAGCTTGCCTTTAAAAGGCAACTTAGCCAGGCGGGACTTAGAGGCGTGGCCCGCAGACCAATGTTTCAGCCAAAGCCACCGCCGCGCAGAGACTGTCTGAGCCATACCTTTAGCCGAGGCTCTCAAGACATCATACAGTAAGTCTGCCAAATAAGCCCAGCCCGATTCCAGGGCCGGCCAATCAGCCCTCAAGGAAGGATCCGAGGGGGAAGCCCGCTGCACAATCGTCAGGCACGCCCTGGCCACGTAGGAGCCGCAAACTGAGGCCTGCAAACTTAAGGCAGCCGCCTTAAAAGGACGACCTTAAGGCCGCCTCCAATCTTCTGTCTTGGGCGTCCTTTAGGGCCGTGCCACCTTCCACCGGCAACGCCGTTTTCTTAGTCACCGCAGTGATTAAAGAATCCACGGTAGGCCAAAGAAAGGCCTCCCGTTCACTTTCAGGCAAAGGATAGAGGCGGGACATAGCCCTAGCCACTTTAAGGCTCGCTTCCGGGACATCCCATTGAGCCGAAAATAAGGTGTGCATGGCATCATGCACGTGGAAGGTTCTAGGCGGGCGCTTCGTCCCCAGCATAATGGCGGAGCCAACAGGGGCTGAGGGAGAGACGTCCTCTGGAGAGGAAATCTTCAAAATGCTCATGGCCTGCAGTAACAGGTTGCACAAATCCTCTGAGCGAAAGATCCGTGCTGCAGAGGGGTCATCCGCTCCATCCGAGCGGGAATCCGTTTCCTCCAAGGAATCCCCAAAGGACCGTTGGGAGAACTCAGATACGCTGCCCTCATCTACATCAGAGGAAACAGAGTCCTCTAAGGCCTGGGAATCCACCCGAGGGCGTTTACTTCCGGGGGCCTCAACCCCTTTATGGACAAGGGAGAAGGGGCAGCGTTTTGCATAAGAAAGGCCTGATGCAGCAGCAAAATAAACTCGGGGGAGAAACCCCCCAGACTGAGCACTTCAGCAGCCTGGGCCACAGCCCTAGACGCACCCTCAACCGGCGCTCGCAAGAGCGGGGGAGAAACATGCTGCGCATCCAAGATGGCGTCCGGCGCGACACTCCGAGAAAGAGCCGCGCGGGAAGAACGGCGCTTAACTTTAGCCGCTTTTTTGCCATCGTCCAAATCAAGGGCGGCCCAAGAAGAAGCCGTCCGAGCAGAGTGGCCGGCCAAAATGGCGGAGGCGAGCAGCGGGGGATGGGCGCTTATGGCGGGAAAAACCGCCGCACCGGAGGAAGACCCGGGACACTGACCGGTCTCTGAACTGACACCCAACAAGGGCGAATCAGACTTTAAGACCCCTGCATCCCCGCTAACAGCGCACACGCGGTCCAGGGAGCGATTCTTCGCGCCCTCGCCCTCCAACGCCATAGGCCACGTGGAGATCGATCGGGGAACCCCCTGCCCGCTATAAAAAGGTAAAAATTACCTGCTTCTCGCTCCGAGCTGTAACGACCTGGTGTCCCAGTGAGTAGCTGCAATAAACGTTTAAATAAACGTCGAAATAAACGCCTTTAAGGACGTCAAAATTTTTTTTTTTTTTTTTTTTAACGGAGCCAGCGGGAGGGGGGAGAAAAGGAGGGACCTGGCGCCACCAGGTTTGCACTTGCTCAAGAAGAGCCCTCAACCCCAGGCACTCAACAAAACCTAAAAATTAGGCTTGGAGGCCTAGCCAGAGCTGCTGCTGTGTGTGACCACCACCTGCTGAGATAGAGAACATACTGAGGAGTTTCCGGCAGCACATGACCACATATAGGGAGGCAAAAGGATTGCTCTCTCTCTCCACCTGCTGGTAGATGGACACAACCCACCAGTCTATGGATTGATCAGCATGATGATATGGAAATTATCAACATATTGTTCTATTTCTTACTACATTTATTTTATATACATCCATAAAATGTATAACATGGGAAATAAGGACCTTATGGTCCATTAGTCTGTCAAATTTCATTCCTAAAGCAATATAACAGAACACTATTTTTTTTTGCTCCAGACAGTAATGGAAGATAACTTGTGAAACCTCAACTGCCCAGGAATGCCTACAAAGATGGCCTTCCAACACAGGCTCTTATCACAGGTTTCTCTTGGCGCCCAGAAAAAAACCACAACAGAAAACAATTCCCTTCCAGGAAGAAAAAATTGTTTTAACAAAAAAAAACAGAGCATCCAGTGTTAAAATGTATATAGCCAAAAATCTCTTCTCAATGTCTATCAACAAGCTGATCAAAAACTCAATAAATACTGTGAACAGTAGTAAAGTCACTTAGTTGTCATTATAAACATTCTGGAACATCAAAGATATATTCAGTTCATCCAATCAAACCGTAAAACTCCAAAGCAATACTGTAGCACAGAATATTAAATCCTCAACAAGAGACTCCCTTGTTTCAAATTCTTCATCAGGAGGCATCCATAATAGTTCCAGCTCGACATCAAAATGGCAACAACCGGTATAAAACGCCATCAAAGAAACAGCCTATATATCAGCTTGGAAGAGAGTTTTATACTCACTGAGAGTTTTATTCTGTGTGCTGCACTCATGAGTACTTACCTTTTGTTATACTTTTTGTTTTGTCATGATGGGGTATCTTCTTATGTACTTTGGCTCTTTTATGGGATCCTTTTAAATTTATGTTTTTAGCACTAACCAGATAAGGAAAACATTGGACTACTGCTGGGATGTAATTTTGTTTTTTCTGTATTTCTGAATGCTTTATACACTTGATTTTTTTTATATATCTTTATTGAGTCAGACATGTACAGTGAAGTGTAAGGAGAATGTTCCATAAC
Organism: Microcaecilia unicolor; assembly: GCF_901765095.1. Classification (NCBI taxonomy): domain Eukaryota; kingdom Metazoa; phylum Chordata; class Amphibia; order Gymnophiona; family Siphonopidae; genus Microcaecilia; species Microcaecilia unicolor. The sequence goes on along the minus strand of NC_044032.1, from coordinate 109,460,659 downwards.
ATCACAAATGTACAAACTTCAGATTAAACACTCACAAAGAGCTGTGCAATTAAGTAGAACAAGATCAGCTCAACCCTGACCCCTCCATGATCCTTCCACCACACCCAGGCGTGTCGCAAAGTGCCCAAGAAGTGATTGCCCCAGACTCCTAGGGTGACGAGATTCTAGGACTACAAAAGGGTCATACGGCGCACACCAACTGTTCCAAAAATCAACAGGAGCAAAAATAACTGCCCTCCCCCCCCCCCCCCCCCCCCCCCCCCCGAGTGGATCTCATGCACCCAACGGAGAAGTGCGGCAACATTATAAGCCCTCAGGTCAGGTAAACTGACTCCCCCTGAACCCTACTAAGGGTTAATTTAGTAAAAAAAAGATTCTGGATCATTTAGCATGCCAAATAAAGGAGCTGATGGTGCTGCTTAACAAGTTATCTTCATGTTTGCGTACCCAGAGCGGAAGCATTTGTAAGGGGTATAGCAGCTTAGGTAATAGGACCATTTTGGCGACGTGGGAAAGGAAGTGCATTGAGGTGGGCCAGTTGATCTGATGTCAAGCAGGGCAGGTTCAATTTGGCAAAAAAACTCCTCACAGCCTTCAACGGAGAAAGACCCTTTACTATAAAGAGTGGAATAGAACCGAACAAATTCCCACTTTATTGCCTCTAAACCAGTATGGGAGACCCCAGTTGCATCCCTGATTCTGCTAATGTAACTTTTTGCTGACCTGTTTCACTAAGGAAGAAAGAAATTTTCCAGTCTTATTACCCCATTGGTGTAAGCGGTATTTGTAAAGTTTAACATTATAAAGTGCTCTAGCACCCAGGGAGTGCTTGCATTTGCTTCTTAATCTCATAATAAGCTTTACGTGCATTCTCAGAGGGGGTTAAGAATAAAGAGCCTCTGGGTGTCTCTTAGCTGTGCCGTTAGGTCTCGGATTTTATGCTCTCGGCGCTTGTTTAAAGATGCAGTGTAAGCGATGATTTTACCGCAGAGTATCACCTTAGCCACTTCCCAATAGATTCGAGGCCCCACAGACTGGATGTCATTCTCGGCTGCATAGTTCAGCCACCCCTGGCACAGGTACTCGCGGAAGTCTCGGTCCTGATAAAGAGGTTTCATGCACTAACAATGGGTGCCAGGTCTCTCCCCCCCAGCACAAATCAGTCCATACTGGGGCGTGGTCTGAAACATCAGGCACCCCCTACTCCCACCCGATCAACCCCTCGAACTAAAGAGTGTGACAAAAGAATGTAGTCCAAGCGTGCATGGACTCCATGGGGGTGTGAGAAGAAAGTGTAGTCGCATTCATCTATATGAAAAAGTCGCCAGATATCTGTCACTTCCAATTCCCTGATAAGAAAGTTCACCTCCGCCCCTCAAGGTCCTTAGATGGTTTCTTCGGGGGGGGGGGGGGGGGGGGCGGCTTACAATCTACCAAGGGGTCGCTTGTGACATTGAAATCACCCCCTAAAATTAGAGGGTAATCATCAAAAGTCACCAAGCGGGCTGCTAGAAGTGTGAAGAATTTATGTGAGTAAATGTTAAGTGTGTAAATACTACAAATGGCCACTTTAACCCCTTGTAAGAGCCTTGCTACAATCACAAAGCAGCCTTCCAGATCTTGGTACAACCTATGCACAGCAAACACTACATTTTTCTTTATTAATATGGCCACTCCCTGCTGCCTGCTATTATAAACAGCAAAGTAAAGATCACCCACCCAATCCCTTTTCAATTTAAGATGTTCAAGCTTCCGTAAATGAGTTTCTTGCAATAATGCTATGTCAGCGTGTTGTCTTTTGAGCGCTTGCAGGATTCTTAGTTCGTTTTATGGGTGAGTGGATGCCATCGACGTTTAAGGATACAACCTTGAGGTTAGCCAGAGGGCATCACCAATAAAGGAGGAGTGAGCAAGTTAATTGGTAACAATGATATGCCCAGGGAGCCTCCCAGTTGACCCCCCCCCCCCCAAGGCAGCCAACAAAGTAGAAAAATGACATCCCCAACCATGCATCAAGTTTTTTTTTTTTAAAAACCTCAATGAAAGTGGACATTCCCACCCTAATACCCCACTCCCTCCCTCTCCTCACTCAACTGATAGCCATGCAACTCATGTTCCCCTCCCACCCAACAACCCAGCACAAAAACCTTGAAGACTAACACTCACAAACCAAACAGTTTCACAACATTCATCCCCCCTCCTTCTCACCACTAACCCCCCAAAAATCATGAGAGACTTCCCTCGAGGCAGCGCTCCAAGAACAGCAGCATGGGTGGTTGCCATCTGACGACAGGAGAGCCAAGAGGAGGAAAAAAAAAACAAAAATAAAAAAAACAATAGCTTTGCCATAGGGTCTCCAGTTCTATGTGTAGCATCCGGCAGCGAGTCAAAGCCCACCAAAAGTACCCAAAATTGTCACAGTATGCATGAGAGTGCAAGCCCTCAGATCTTCAAGCAAAACATCAAGAAATCTGATAATCCATATGCACGTGGCGCCTTGCAGGTAGCATCAGGAAGAATCATACTGTAAGCAGCGATCTGTAAATTAGAATTATTGCAGCTTGTCCTCGAAGGTGCTTAGGTCCTTTGGATCAGTGAAGTAAAGAGTCTAATTGTCATGTAGGACACGCACTTTAGCTAGATATAGCAATGCAAAATGCACCCCTTTATCAAGGAGGCATTTGCAGTGGCAACCCATCTGCTTCCTTTGGTCAGAGACATGAGCTGAATAATCCTGGAAAAGTAAGATTGTGTGACCTTTAAATTCCACTAGCCTCTTCTCTCAGTATGCCTGGAGTATCCTGTCCTTTTTTGCATAGTTAAGAATCCAAGCCAGCACTTGTCATGGTCGCTGCTCACCCTCACACAGGACACCCACTCAATGGACCCTTTCAACGCGCTTTGCCTTATCTGGGAACTGCAGGCCCAACTGGTCTCGTAGCCGTTGTTCCATAAAGGTCCAAAGCTCCTTGTCTTTTATGAATTCAGGTACTCCTATGATCCTAAGATTGTTGTGCCTACTTCTGTTTTCCTGGTCATTGACTTGCTGTGTTAACTGTTTGCATTGCAACTCGAGCGCCACAATCCTCAGGTCCACGGCCTTGGTTCGGTCCTCCTGGCGCGAGATGCGATCCTCAGTTTGTTGTATTCGTGTGCCTTGCCTTTTCAACGAGTATCTGATTTGGTCTACCAAGGTTTGAAGTTTTGACAGTTTCTCTTCGATAACTGCTGTTATTTGCTGCATTAGTTCCTTGATAGCCTCTGCTGGCAAATTTACCGAGGAGAGGCCTGCTTGCGTCTCCGCCATCTTTGATTTTGAGCTGTGTATGAAGTGTCCGCGGGGTCTTCTTGGGCATAACCACCTTTCAGCAGCGCTGCTGAATGCTCAGATTTCCTCAGAAGAAGAACCCAAACCCGTTATCGCCAGCTAGGTATATTTAGAGCCTGCTCGGGAAGTTTTGAGCTGATAAATCAAAGGTTTATGGGGCGGTAGAAGCAGAGCAGGGTAAAAAGATGTCCGCTCAGCTAAAGAGCATCATGTGACCCACTATACACTTGATTTAACAAAAAAACACACACACAACTTATCTGATGTCCTTGTATGTATGTATGTATTTTACAGTTCTACATTAATCCCCTGATGCAGCCCTTGTACAGTAGTTAGAAGAAAATTGTATGCTATTTTTATGTTACCTGCATTGAATAAATATTTTACTATTTGAGTCTGCTCCTTTTTTTTTGTTTGTTTGCTATTCTGGATCTTGAAGACCGCTTGCCTGTATGCTTTTTGGGACCGATGAAGTCAGGACCAGGGAATGGCCCTAAAGAGGGCCCTTGGGGGCTTGGCCTGAAGAGGTCAGGACCAGTGAGAAGCAAAGTCAGAGGGCCCAGAGGCCAGGAACAACAAGACACAAGACTGGAGCACAGGCAGAGGACGCAGGCTGGAAGGCGGCTACAACACTTACTAGATAACTCTAGCAGACCTGTTGCAAAGGCAGGAGTCAGTAACTTCTTTATATACTACCAGACAGGAATTAATGACATCAGCCAACGCCCTCTTGCAGGGCTATAAAGCAAGTAAACAGATTCTTCTTGGCACAAAATGCTTTTGGAGACCCCACAGAACAGGTTAGGGGGGTAACAGAAAGTAGAAATAAGCTAGTCTTGTACTAATTAGATTCTATCTGCAAACTCAAGCTGCCGCCCTATGCCAATACATGGTTTGAACTGGGGGTTAAGCAGCCCATGAATATTAAGAAAAACTAAGATTTACAAACAATCATAACAAAGAGTTGGTATGAAAACAAATACTAGACCTGGTGTTTATTTATTTTTTTTTTTTAAAGCACCCTCCTCTACTAGAAAACTTACTTGGAAATTGGGTTTACACTTGCTTCAACAACAGCCAAAACCTTACAGTTCTTGATATTTTCTGGAAACTCTTGTATACCTATAGAATTAACAAAGATTCAAAGTTAACATACCAAAATATTTTTTCAACAATTACATTACAGAAGTACATAAATGAACACATGATTTATTCAGCTGTAAATGAAAAAATTGGTGGTAATATATTTTTAAAAAATTGAGGATTCATTTGATAAATTTCATTGTAAATTGCACACATTTCAATGGTCAAGTGTGAATAAAAGTAAAAGCATATAGACTGAAGTCTAAATTTTCTACTGTTCTGTTTTGGTTCTGCTTCTAACTAGGGCTTTAATAATATGCAGTAGAACAGAGGTTTCCAGCTGGTGCGCTACAGATGAAAATATCAGGTAATGCATGAAAATGTGTCTGCCTAAAGAGGGACAAGCAGGAGTGGATCACATCTATAGCAGTCAACATCACAGGCTTGCTCTCTTTTTCCTGGTCTCCTGTACTATTGCCTCCTGCCAGGAGAAGTGAATGAACAATGCTCCTCCTTTACTGGCTTCCTTCTAAAGTCATAAGTACATAAGGTCAGCAAATCTCTCAAGACGCCCACGAAGTTCAAACTTTAGAAGAAAGCTGGCAAGAGAATGTGCAGCAGCATGTAAGGTGTGCTGCTTGCAGAATCTTGTTGGCTGAAGTTAATGCCAAGAAGTGGGAGAAAAAAGTGTTGATGCCAGAGGAGTATCAGGCAGCAATCCTAATTTCCTGCATTACATTTGGTGGAAGAATACTTCCCTTGCTACCTGAGAAGTTATGTACCAGAATTAAGAGACTGAGGGATTGGGGATACCCAATTTTCTTGAGTATAATAGGACTGCTCAGCTAAGAGCTATTTTGGATTGAGGGACAGGATGGCATTCAAAGCTGTGCATGCAAATTGAACAAGAGATAGCAGAGGAATATCCTTATGGTCTAGGATATGGTTGCCTAGAGATGTAGGCTATAGGGAAGCCGGTGACAATCCTTTTAGAGGGCTGACGGTGAAGATTTGAGAAAAAGTCCAGGAAAAATTACTGCAGGGGAAGTGGTACTCTAGATTTACGCCAATTTCTTACATTGAAGAATTTGAGTCTGGATCCCAGTTCACAGTACGCAAATGGGAGAAACAAGGGCTAGGTATGCTTGGCAAGAGCTGAATAAGAGTACCCTCCTGGATTCTAGGGAGTTAAGGGAGAAAATTGGATTGGGTGAGAGAGACCTGATCCACTCTTGGCAGCTGAGATTTTATTACGCAAGAATGACAAGTTTTTTGGCTTCTGAGGGTTTTATGGGTCAGTTTAAAGGGGGGGGGGGCATTATCCAATATATATGCTATCTTATTGGCCATGATGGATAGGATGATGTCCTTTCAGAAAAAGTGGAAGATGAATTTAGAACAGTATTTCCAAAATGAAGAATGGGTGATGATATACTAGCACATAAATCAGATAAAAGCCTCAGACCAACAGCAAAAGGTGGGTCTTAGGATCCTGTATAGAACATACATAGCTCCTATTCAGTTGCAAAAATGGTACAAGCAGTGGAAAGGCCAATTTTGGAGGAACTGTGGGGAATAGGGTAGTTTCTTCCATAGGTGGTGGGAGTGTATACACAGTCAAGTATACTTGAATAAGGTGCTTTGTATGATTAAGAAGATAGTGGGGATTCAGATAGAAATGGAGCTAATGATTTGGCTATTGTTACCAGAATAAGAGGACTGCTTATGTGTAAGCTGATAGAGCAATGCTTAGTAGCTGCTAAAAGTGAATTAACCACATACTGGAAATAAGATGGGTGGGTTGCCGCCAGAGGAGGAATTAACCAAAAAACAGGACACAAAGGTTAGAAAGGCAAAGATTGCTACACACCGAAGGCACAAGGTAATGAAGTATAAGATTACCTGAAAACCCTATGAGAAATGAAAGACGGCTGAGGGAACTGGTTATGAGTGCTATGGCAGAGGAGAGAAGGAAAATGGGAAGGGGAGAAGGCAAGGATGTAGATATAATTGAAAAGTTTCCTCTGTTCATTTTCTATCTTTTAGTGACCCAATGAAGGAACAGCAGAAGACCAGCTATTTGCTTATTATTAAATAAAAAATTTAAACAAACACACACAAGCCTGGTTAAAACTTTAAACAGTGCTGGTAGAACTGCCATCAAGCCTATAAGAAAACACTGAAACGGTGCCATGGAATGTGGTTACAACTCTAATCATCAATGGGATGATTAAACACAGGCCTCCAACAGTAATGGGGTAATATGACCTACATGAAAGAACCATGTTTAAAACCTTAACTTCAAGGAGCAGGAGGTGGTCTGATTTGGGTTAGTGGGGCTTTATTTTGTTTGGTTGGTTTTGGTTTGACATAAACAAAGTTAACGATGGGAAAGATAAATATCAAGAGGGCAGACTGGATAAGCTTTGGTCTTAATCTGCCATTGTAATTGTCTGTTGCTTATGTATGACTTAATCTTGCTGTACACCGCCTTGAGAGAATTCCTTCAAAAAATAAATGTTACCCAGTCCATAGGCTGACAAATGAACCCTTAAGACCACAAAAAGACCCGTACTGACATACAGATGGCCAGATATTAATGGAGTTAAGAACACATTTTATTTTTTACACATAGGTAGAATATATACAAATTAAAAAGAATATATTAGGACAAACAAATTAACACTTATTTATTATTTGGTGCATTTGTACCCCACATTTTCCCACATAAGCAGGCGCAATGTGGCTTACATTAAGTCAAGAGTATACAATTCAATATAGAGATGGCACAGAAACAGAATGTGACAGGAGGGGAAGGTACATGGGATGACGAGCCAACAAATAAACAGTTTGGAAGGACCATGTGCAGCAATAAAAGGGTACTGTCCATACATCCTCCCCACCCCCACCCCTAAAAAATGAAGACTAAGCAGCATCATAACATTACTACCCACCATGAAAAAGGGGTTCAACGGGTAAAAATCATCTCTTCCCCTTCTAAACAAGAGAGACTCTGCAACTCCCCCCACAGAACAGTGCTCAGCTGCCCCAACCGAACATCTCTTGCTCACTTTTTAACCCAACCAAAAATAAATATAAACCCAACATACCACCTCCCAGAACAGATGCATAGTAGTCAACACTATTAACACCCACAAGAACACCTCCTGTACCCCACAAGATCACCACCACCAGTATTTCCCTGCCCTTTCCACCTACTCTCTCGCCCAGTACCAGGATCTTCCCCCTGCAAACTTTCAAAAGGCTTGGCCTCATGCTTGAAGTCCCACAAAATGCTCTCAAGTCTCTCCTCCTGCCCACCTTTCAGTCCCTCTAGCTTCAGTTTCTGAAAATAATAAGAAACAGCGTAAAGGAATGTCAGGTCAAATGCAAAGCGCTGATAAGGAAGGCAAAGAGTGACTTTGAAAAAAAGATTGCGTTGGAGGCAAAAACACATAATAAAAATTCTTTTGGGTATATTAAAAGCTGGAAGCCAGCAAAATAATTGGTTGGGCCACTAGATGACCAAGGGGTAAAAGGGGCGATCAGGGAAGACAAAGCCATAGCGGAGAGATTAAATGAATTCTTTGCTTCGGTCTTCACCAAGGAAGATTTGAGAGAGATACCGGTGCCAGAAATGGTATTCAAAGTTGACGAGTAGGAGAAACTGAATGAATTCTCTATAAACCTGGAGGATGTAGTGGGACAGTTCTACAAATTGAAGAGTAGCAAATCTCCTGGACCGGATGGTATTCATCCCAGAGTACTGACATAACTGAAAAATGAACTTGCGGAGCTACTGTTAGTAATATGTAATTTATCCTTAAATTCGAGCGTGGTACCAGAAGATTGGAGGGTGGCCAATTAACGCCGATTTTTAAAAGAGGTTCCAGAGGAGATCCGGGAAATTATAGACAGGTGAGTCTGACTTCTGTACCAGGCAAAATGGTAGAGACTATTATTAAGAACAAAATTACAGAGCATGTTCAAAAGCATGGATTAATGAGACAAAGTCAACACTGATTTAGTGAAGGGAAATCGTGCCTCTCCAATCTACTACATTCCTTTGAAGGGGTGAACAAACATGTGGATAAAGGTGAGCCGGTTGATCTGGATTTTCAGAAGGCGTTTGACAAAGTACCTCATGAAAGACTCCAGAGGAAACTGGAGAGTCATGGGATAGGACGTAGTGTTCTGTTGTGGATTAAAAACTGGTTAAAAGATAGAAAACAGAGAGTAGGGTTAAATGGCCAGTACAGACCCCTGCGGAACCCCACTATCTACCCTTTTCTATTGAGAATACTGACCATTCAACCTTACTCTGTTTTCTTTCAACCAGTTTTTCATCCACAATAGAACACTACCTCAAATCCCATGACTCCCCAAATGTTTGAATGATATCCGAGTATCCGACTTCTTTCCTATCAGTAAATTGGTGTTCAATGAAGAACAGTATATCAAGTTTTAATAAACAATAAAATTTTGGCATTCCTGCTGTAGGTGGTCAGTGTGCTTACTGACGTTAATATCTGGTGCTCTGTTTCCTTTATGCAGCCAGTTGTAGGTATAGTCACAAAAGGCTGTTTAAATTTACCAATGAAACTTGTTATGAATATCTATAAAATAAATAAATCACAGACAGTAACACCTGCTAAGGAAAGACAGATTCAATGTAAACTTACTTTGAAGAACAGCCCGGTAAAATAGCTAATATCCAAATATGGAAATGTTAATCTGCCTTGCTTGGTGTACAAAGTAAAGACCCTGCCATTACCATGTGTTTCAATTATGCTTACTGCTTAGAGGCAACACTGCCACTAAGTTTGTTTCCTTGAGTTTTAACATGCCTCTTTTTCTTAAGTTAAAATATAGCTTCTGCCTAAGGAAACATGGGTTTTCATTTCCCATTTTAAGCCAAGCTCTGTATCTTCCTACTTCTGTGTTTTGCCAGTGGAAGCACCAGTGTGATGGAACAGATTCTTATGAACTTCATATAATAGTTGCAAGTAAGATTGCTCAGCAATAAAGGTAAAACCAACAAACAAAGGAAATACATCAGCTGACACCTTTTTTGGTTTTGGACTTAAAACAGCTTTGACAGTGAATATTCCTTCCCCAGGTTAAAAACAAAATGAACAAGTTGGAGGAAAAGATGCCATTGCCCAAATGCTAAAATGAATTCTTCCCTGTTGCCCCTGCAAATTAGCCAAGGCAATCTTGCTAAAATGGTTTAGACTTTAACCAAGTTTAGCTGATCTGTAATACAAGGTGAAATGTGCTCTGACCTGTTAATTTCCTTTCACCAAGTCCTGCTGGACCAGTGTAGACTTATGGGTTTCAACTCCCTACCAGTATATGGAAGCAGAGAACTGAAGATTTTGTTGGTATCATCAGTATAACAGACAGGAACATTCCAGCATGCTAATAACAAACCCACTCAGAAATCCCTAAATAATTAAAAAGAACAAAAACAAACAAAACAAAACCAAGAGAACCAAATTGAACACAGAATATAAGCCCCACAGGGCTAACCTTCGTACATACAGACAGCTGGGAGAACTAGAACCCAAGAATCTACAGAATTCCGTGGAGGGTCCGTAGACTTGTCTATCAGGATTCAAGGAAAGGAAATTAATTTTTTTAAAATTCAGCTTCCTTATCATTCTGCTGGACTGGACCAGACCTATGGGATGTATCACAGCTTTTATCTCACACGGCGAAAGAGCATCTTTCAGGCTCTAATCAAGTTATCTGCCAACAAAATACACACATATCTAGCTGGGCTGCAATAGATGCTCCACCAACTTTGCCTCTGAAGCAGGCGAGTGCTGCCACATGGACCCTGAGAGAATTAAGCACCAGGCAATAATCCAGACTGCCTTGTAAGAATGATATGATGACTAGAATGTCCATCCACCAGGTGGATAATCCCCCCACCAGAACGCCAGGTCTCAAACACCCTCCAGACTCTGATAAAGACCAGAGATGTTAAGGATTTCCACATCTCAGCATGGCAATTAGTTATGGAAAACTCCCTTCCTTCCCAGACAATGCCTTTCAAGGGAAAAGCCTGAATTGAATCAGATCTTCCATGAGAAAAAAAAACTAGTCCTTGGAAAAGAAACATCAGTCCTCACTGCAGGGAGACACACAGGACCAATGAAGAGACAAATCAGGTCCAAGTACCAAGGGCAGCGAGCCCAATCTGATGCAATCCTGTGTTATCATGCAATTTATCAGGGGCATGAGAGAGATCTACAGTGGCTGAAACTTCAGCACCAGAACATCTAAGCCCCACTGATACAGGCCTTCTCCACCAACTAAAGAAGTGAGGGAATTTGGATTTCTGGAAGGTTGCCATCATTGGAACGCCCCAGCACTCCACTACCAGACAGAAGGCTGCAGGGACTGCACATTCTCTCTCCTGGATCCAGCATCTCTCTACTGATAACATCCACCTGGACGTTGTCCACCCTTGCTACATGGCATGGGCCTCCAAGAGCACCAACAAGTACTGCTCTGCCCAAGCACACAGCTCATCCACCTCTACAGGTACCATCCTGGTACCTCTGTTTTTTGGCATATACTACCACTGTGGCACTGCTAGATACCACATACCCAATTGATCCAGAATAAAAGGGAGAAAGTGAACAAGGCCAGGCAAACAGCTCTCACCTCCAAGCGATTTATGGACTACTTGGCCTCCTGGACCAACAGCACTCTTGAGCCACTCTGTACTAATGGGCTTATCAACTTATAAAGCTCACATCCAGTTCCACCAAAGGGGGAACTACTGAATCTCACTGTGTGCCCTTGGACCTCTATAACAGTGTTGATGGAGAGGATGAAACTAAAGCTAATTGGCCTTCTTGTCTTTCTGTGGAGAATGTGAGTGGGCTCAACACTACAATTAATGGCTCAAAAATTGCCGCATACTGTCACTTATGTAGTTAGTGCAGGCGCACCTACCCCTTTCTCAAAAGGTGTAAAAGTGCATCTGCACTAAATGCAAACAGTCTTACCATGTAGTAAAAAAACTTTTCAGTGATGTAATTAGAGGAAATTACAGATCAACTAAACTTGGTTAAAGCCTAAACATGCCCAAACAGTTACCACACAGTCTTCGCACTTTGCATGTGTTAATCTTGCTGTTAAAACAGATTAATCACTTCAGTCAAAAGGCTCCAAAGTTAATTTGAGCAGCACCTTTGCTTGAACAATGGAGCCATCATATCATAGTCAGTCATCCTTAATATCATGTTGATCTCCCCTGCTTTGCTCACCCAATGATCATTGTGTCTATATTCTGCATTAACTGTAAACTGGCCACGGTCCCTGTGAGAAAGCCCAGATACATGGTTACAAACACAGGCCCATTTCTTTCATATGCTGCAGAAACCGGTAACCACAATAATTTGCACAAAATTGAAATTTTAATTATGAAGTGTTTTTTCTTTATTTTACATCTTCATACAGTTAATTAGCAAGCAATTTAAGAGAATGAGCAGCATGTAGAAAATCACAGAATGCTGTACAAAATGCTTTTCCAAATCACTTCTGGCTTTGGGGGAAAACTACTTACATCTCTACACAATACTGTTGTATATATTGCAAAATAAAATTTGTCCCATGATTGGACCTAATCACTGGATTTGCCTTAATCAAACTACACCACTTTTAGTAATAAACTAGTAAAAAAGGCCCGTTTCGGACTCAAATGAAACGGGCGCTAGCAAGGTTTTCCTCGTAGTGTGTATGTTTGAGAGAGTGACTGTGCGAGTGTGTGTGTGTGTGAGAGAGAGAATGAGAGTGCGAGTGTGTGTGTCAGAGAGTGTATGTGTGTCAGAATGACAGTGTGTGCGAGTGCATATGTGAGAGACAGTCAGTGTGAGAGAAAGAGTGTGTTTGACACAGATACAGTATGTGTGAGAGAGCGAGTGAGAGAGTATGTGTGCGAGACTGAGAGTGTATGAGACCGAGAGTTTGCAGAACCCCCTTCCCCTCCCCCCTTCCACCCTGTCCGAGTTGCAGAAACCCCTCCCACTTCTTCCCATCCCCCCTTCGCTCTCGGAGTTGCAGGATCCCCCTCCTCCTTGTTCCCCTCTCCCTTCTTCCCATCCCCCCGGCTACCCCCTGATCCAGGACCCGCCCCTCCGCTTCCAGTGCATTTCCAGGAATCCCCTCCCACCCCCGTGTCATTTCAGGACCCCCCCCTTCCCTCCCCTGTCATTTGAGGACCCCCTCTCCCCACCTCTCTGGCCCTCCCCCTCGTAAGAGCCGGCTGCTGCTGAAAAGTTTGTACCTCCTGCACGCAGGGACGCCGCTTCACTCAGCTTTCTCTTTCGCTTGTGTTTCAGCTGTTCCTGTGATCTCGCCCTCAAGGCCGGGACCACAGGAACAGCCGAAACTGAAGCGAAAGAAGAGACTGTGCCCCACTTCTTTTTTGAAAGCTTTCAGGTCGAGGATTGAGCAGTGGCTGCGTTGACGTTTGGGGGGGAGGGTGGTAGAGTTGGCAACCTGGGTGGGGGGTGTAGGGGTGAGGGGCACCGACTTTGGGGGGGGGGGGGTGGCCAAGGGCGGATACTGCATCTCCAACGGGCTGTGCCCAGCTTCGTTTTTCCTTCAGCCACGTAGCAATGAGTTAGCGATGCCATTCGTTCAGTGTCAGTACTCCGCCCTCGACGTCATCACCTTTGACGCGTGTGCGGGGCAGACACTCATGGAGGAAAATCGATCTCATCCACTTCATTTTTAGAATGTTGGGTAAGTGAGGCTTCATTAGAACGTTGGAGGTGCGTTTTATATAGAGAGATGGTTTGAGATACTCATATGTTCTCAACTATTTATTTAATGGTACACACATCTCTTCCGGAATGAAAATGTGCAGCAAACGTCAAACATTCTTAAATATACCACAGTTAACAATACAGTATTGCAGGCCAAATCATAAGATAAATGTCAATTTACATACAACAGATCTTTACAAGGCTGAAAGTATGTCTAAATATTGTCTATAAGGAGTACTGCATACATTTTCCAGTACATTATTCAGTTGTACATAATTAAAATGAAAAATCAGCAAAAGTTCCAATTGCTAGTAATCATTTAATACTAACAAGGAATTTGAAGAAAAAAAAAAAGCTGTATCATAATATATCAGAATAAAGAATTTCACTCCTTTTGCTCTCTCTCACCCGTGCCTCTTAAACACAAAAATGAAGAAAAAAAAGAGTTGTACAAAGTAAACAATTTCATACTTAGAAGATTCAAGGGGGTAGTCCATGTTGATAACTTCTTTTGTCTGGTTACCTTCCACTTTTTTGTTTTTGATTTGCTGTTTGCCTGTGATGGCTTTTTTCTTTTGTTTTGGATAGCTTCCATTATGACAGGTTATTTTACCATTTTATCACAGGTCCTGTTTTACACAATGCGACCTAGTTGTTAACCTGGGTAAAAAGTAAAATAACCCATCTTAACGGTAGCTAATATTGATAACTCCACCTCTTAGATGCTGTATGTAGTATGCAGTTTAGAGTAAAGATTATAAAAATGCATTTTACATATATGATAACTAAGCAGTAATTAAAAAGTTCAACTAGTTCAACTAGAGCCACGTTGATTTGCCCTTTATCTGGGCTCAATTATATTAAAACAGACAACTTACCATTCTTGCTGACATCCAGTTCCCTGAGATTAATGAGATTTGCAATGGATGCTGGCAATGTTGTTAGATCATTGTCTGGCACGCTCAGCTTATGGAGAGACTGGCAGTTGAACAGTGGCTATTCAAAGAAAATAAAATAAAATGTGAGCTTTTTGTTTTATGTTTTGTCTTTATGTAAATCACTCCTAACCTGTTCACCTTTCAGACAATTTGAAAGGATATAAGTGACTTTGGGCCCTGTTTACTAGCCACGCTGTAGGCGAGCTAGCATTTTTAGCACATGCTAAAAATTAGTACACACTAATGCTAGAGATACCCAAATGGGTGTCTCTAGCATTAGAACGCACTAAAAATGCTAGCATACCTTAACAGAGCCCTTTATGTTTACATGATAAAAAAATTAAATGTGGCTAAAATATTTCAAATTCATGAATTTGTTCTCTAAATCCTTAGATGTCTTAGCCAGATCTATGTATAAAAGTAAGTTCCCTCTTGATTTATCAATCTAACTCCAGATATTAATGGAGCAAAACATATATCCAAGGATATTCTCAAGATACAAACCTGCAATTTAAAATTAAATTAATCATTTTTTTCATATTTATTGCAGATGGGAGAAATAAAAACATGAATTTTTTCAAATTTAATATTTATTGACCTTTTTAAAAATAGTCACAAAAGAAATATTTTAACAAATATAAGTCGCCACAAGTTAACAAAAATGAAAAATCAAGATAACTCTGCACTTCATTCACATTAAACAAAAAAGCAAAGGGGAAAAAGAAAAATGAAATATCAAAGAAGGGGAAATATGGAGCTAAGAAACAAAATTTAAAATTTAAAAATAATTATTGTGAGAAAATCACATTACCTCACCTACTTCAAAAGCCAACCCTTACAGCTAATCATACAGCAACCCTTAATTCTTCCTTATGGCTCAAAGCACAAATAATTGTTAGACTCAAAACTAACAAGGACAAGGAAATCGTAACACAAAGGTCATGCCAAGAACAAGAGATCTGGGTCTCAACGCCACAAAATCCTGATGTCTCCTCTGTATCTCTCTTGCTACATCAAGAAATACAGAAGTTTTAAAGCCTAAAAACAGCTCATCTGTATGGCAAAAATATAGATGAAAAACATGATTCCTATCTGGTTCAAGCAATTGTGCTCTAAAGGCGGTATTTCTTTCGCCGGTACATTAAGAACTTCCCTAAAATACTTTTTCACCATCTCTATAGCTGTAATCAGAGGGGATTTAGGGAAGCTCAAAGACCTCAGATTTTTCTCTCTCAATATTCCATTTTCTTTACGGAATATAATTTGTCTTTAATAATAGACTCGGTCAACTGCAATATGGAGACACTTGTCTCTAGAGCAGTCTATTGGCATGCTGATCCAAGACTTGTGCCTGAAATCCAGAAGAACTGGTTAACATAGCAATTTAAGATAAAGTCTCAGTAAGTTTAAGAAAGGATGAGTTAAGAGTCTGTTTAGCCTCCCAAACAGAATCCATATAACAACTGAAGTCCTCAACTCCAACATGGGCTGTTGCAACCCCAAAGCAGGTGTTATCTCACTTAATGGATGAAGACCTCCTTTCTCTCTGAGATGTTGAAACGGCCAAAGGATGGCCCTCAGGTCCTGAAGTAAAGGCTCTATCTTCCTTCCTTCCTTGACTCCCTCTTCCAGGTAAGCCCACTGGCTGCTGTAGAGTTGTCTGCTTGAATTGACTTAAACGCATCAATGGGGTGAATATTGGAGCCAGTGAAAGTACTGCGGGAGTTTGATAATCCCGCAGGATAGTCTGCGAAGCTGTGGGGTTACAAGACTATGTTCAGAAGAAATCTAGGATAGAAGCTCAATACTACCTGGCTGAGGTGAAACTGGATATAAGGGAGAGAATAATCAACTAGGGCCTGCAGTTTACTCACTAACCAAGGTTAAATGACTGCAATCAAAAATGGTAACTTCCAAGAAAAAAATATGAAATGATCACCACTCCATGGGCTCATGGAGGTTTCATTAATTTTGAGATCATTAAATTAAACTCCCAGGGTTTGAAAATTTCTTCAGTGGATGTTTAAAGTGTTTTATGCATTTCAGATAGGACACCGAGGAGAATATTATACTGGAAGCAACCATTTCATACCATAAGGCACAGAAATTCTATTACTTGGATAAATCAATGTTAGTTTAAGCATCCTTTAAGTCTAAGGAGCTAAGCCAATACTTCTGTAGATTCACCTTCAATTTCTCTCTATTGATTTGCTGAGATTCCTCAGGTCCAAAATGGGACAAAGACTACTTCATAAATTTACCTCTAGAAGAGAAAGCAACTCCACTTGTAGGATTTCTTCTTGTTCCTTTTCAAGTGAAAGGGTGATGGATCTTCAAGATCTAATCAGCTGTAATTGTGGGCCATTCATTCCTGAAAAATGTAATCTTCCTCCCACTGGAGTGTTTGAAGAATCATTGTTGGAAAGAATAAAAATGGTGTGGGCAAAGGTTTGACTATTCTTGGTCTCTCTTGTGTATTTTATCTTTGCTTTGGGAGTTCTTCGTGGTGTGGTTAAGGAGGGAGCAAGCAAGCAAGCATGTGTAACACCCAAATCTGATTGTCTTCCTGGCAAAGAGTCCACCACAGAGGGCAGTTCATCAGGAAAGTGATTCCAAATTTATAGTGCGATATAAGAGTAGGCTCCCCTATAAGTAGTAGACAATGTAGCGTCCCTATGTACAAGAGCCACAACTATACAATCCCCCTGAGACTAATGCACACTGGGGAACATACAGCTACAATCCATCTTTAACATATGCTGGCCCAGGGCCATATGTGAGTTGATCCTACTCTGTACTCTAAGTCAGTATAATTATTTCAAGAATGACTGAAAATACTGCAATCCACCAAAAGCTGACTGCAATATTCTTGAAATCGATATGCGCTTATGGCCTCTCTTGGGAAGGCCAACATACAAAGCGTTGAAACAGTCAAGATAAGCCACAGCAGCATGTATCAATACAGCCAGGCCATTCTTAATAAATAAAAATGCATCAACTTCTAAACAAGAGATGGAACTATACTATGCACAGTTGGTAACCTCTAAAATGTGGCCAACAACCAAATCAAATCTCTTTTTCTTGATAGCAAGGTCTAATTTAATGACGACAAACATGAATTTTTCATTTCATTATTTTTTAAATTTATATATATATATATATATATATATATATATATATATATATATATATATATATATATATATATAATTTATTTACTGCATTTGTATCCCACATTTTCCCACCTCTTTGCAGGCTGAATGTGGCTTACATTATGCCATAATGGTGATCGCCATTTCCGGAAGGAGAAATACAGAATATTATTGCATTTAAAATACAGAAGATATAAATACTGAATCAAATATTCCATCAAATAATCAGAGGGGCTGTAGCCCACATTACTGAAGGCTCAAATGCTATTTAATCTAAAAAAATAAAAAATAAAATAAAAATAATGAAGAAAACAAACAGAACTCAATCCTACCCTATGATGATTGTTCTAAACTTATTTGTGCGCAAATTCGATCATGTTTCCCCTTTGTTCCAAAAATTCCATTGGCTTCCAGTAGAAAACTTATTTTCAAATTACTTATATTTACTTTCAAAGCTCATAGACTTGGTCTTCCAGATGACCTTTCAACACTTACTATTCCATATTCTCTGCACAACTTCGTTCTATTAATGATCATCGTTTAGTTCTTCCAAACCAAAGAGTAACCCAGTTAGAATCCACCCAATCATCACACTTTCTTTTTCACAGCACCTTTTCATTGGAATTCTTTCCCACTTACTATCCGCTCAGAGACATCTTTTAAAAATTTTAAGAAAGCTCTAAAAATATGGTTATTTATGTGGGAATTCAATTTGGAAGATTAAAGGGGTTCTGAGTACACTGTACCATTTCACTGTTTCATTTTCCCCTGTCCTCATCCAATACCCCTCTTCCCTCTCCTCCAGTTACCCCTCTCCCGCTGACCTTCTCTCTTTGTTTGCTTCTCTGTTGTGGGTTGATTTTCAACTGCTGAGTGATAAATCCTGTCCTATCAAATAGTGTAGTTCCTTTCCCTCTCTTTTATTTTTGTTATTTTAGACTGTAAACTGCCCAGATGTATGAGTTATTGTAGCTTGGGCAGTATAATACATTTTAATGAATAAACTATAACTAATAAAAGTATACGACTAAAGAGAACACCACATCTTTAAAGTTAACCTAGGAACGTTTATTATCATCCAGAAACATTTCTAATTGTGTAGAATCAAAGACAATGTAACCCTTTCCTTGTCAACCAAATATTTGCGTGGGAACTGTAAGAAAAACATGGCTCCTAAAGCAACGTGCAAACTTTTTTAAAAATTGCTTCCTTCTCAATTGAGTGAACCTAGCTAGCCACATCAGGAAAGATCTGAATTCTTTTGACCATAAAATTTTAAAAAGAGAATACATCAAACAAGATTGCCCTACTTTTAATATCATCATTAGAACTTAAGGAAATTAGTCAAACCTAAACTAGCTCCACCTAAGGAGTCAAGGCTACCCTCAATAGAATTCTCTACACAGATGAGTTGAGAAATATAGCACTGAACAAGTGTTATTTCTTCAGATGATGTAAATTTTAGTACCTCCTTAAAATATTTATTTAACAAACTCTCTAATGAAAGCAATTTTGTTTAAGGAAAATTTAAAAATCTCAGGTTATTAGAACGGAGCAAATTTTCTACCCTCTCTATTGCATACCACAATGTGAAGCAATCTTTAACCGTTGAAACTCCTGAAGCCTGAAGACAGTCTCATATCCACTGAGGCAAACTTAGTGTCCGTATCCTCTAGTTTTTGAACAGTCTCTTGAGAAAACGTACACAACTGCTGAACCTGAAACCTAATCATGGATTCAGTCCTGCTAACCACAGTCCAAATACCTTGTAAGGTAATATCTTCTCCTGGTTTGGTGGTAGGTATTCCCTTAATACTAATAAGAGAAGCTGGCTTAGGCATAAGAACACCCAAAGATGATACTGAGAAAAAAATCTTCAAGCGCAGTTAATGCACACCCTCTAGAAAACAGCATTACTAGGATGAGGAAGCAAGGGGAAGCTAGGCATTGGTGAGGTGGGGGGGTCTCTCTGGTGAGCTTATAAAAGCTCCTTTAGGAGAGGAGGGTAGATTTACTTAGCTGCTAACAAAAGTAACATATTTATCCATAGGGCCTTGAAGAGGAGTATTAACAGCCACCACTGCCTTGAAATGAGCCTTCCGTTTTTCCCCATGATGTTAATACAAGAGCATACTCTTTGGCACTCCCAAGGGGTAGGATGTGCCCCTTTGGCCATGAGCTGTCTCTGCACCACAGGGGCTGCTTTCCGTTGGCACCTATGATTGAAGTCACTCTTATGCGCCCAAGTCCTCCAAGCATGAAAACGTTCAGGGGTTTCTAAGAAGGCATCCTCATTCTCCCTCATGCCAATGGCTCTTCTAGATGACAACTGGGCTTCAATGAGACCACAAGGGCCAATCGGTTTTAAGATGTTTCGTGGTGCCTAGCAAGATCCCAAAAGAGTAAAGCAGAATTTATGCTGCATATCCTAGAAATAAGCAGAAAGTTTTCCCAAGTCTATGTTAATAAAAAGACTTATGGACTTTTAGGAAATTATTCAAAAATTTTAAAACCCTGCTGCTTTTACCATATTATCCAGAAAGGAATTCCAGAGTCTAATTACATGTTGAGCAAAGAAATATTTTCTCTGGTTTCTTTTAAATTTAATACTTAATAGCTTCATTGCATGCTCACTAGCCCTACTTTCCTTGTCATCAAGCAGAGGAAGCCATTACGTATGGGTTGTGTCCATCAACCAGCAGGGGGAGATAGAGAGCACTCAATTTTTCACAGTGCCTCATGGCCAGCTAGCTCCACTGCCTCTTCAGTATTCTCTATCTCCCCAAGCAGGGTGGCTGCAGCTTCTTCGAGCTCCATCAAAAATCTGCCTGGGGGTGGCTCCTGGCTTGCCAGTTGTTATCCGGGGTGTTAGAGGCTATAGCAGCTTCACTTTAAAGTCACATAGGTTAGCCCTTTCCCTGCCTTACCCTTGCCCCCGTGGATGTGGACATATTAGCTTGCTTTTCCCTGTCCTTTCCCACTCACTGGATGCAGGCACTTTGGTTCGCCTTTCCCTGCCTTTCCCACTTATCTGAGCCTCCGGAGTGTTTTTATTTACCTCTTTTGCCTCTGCTTTCCTCACAGTGTTTAAAAAAAAAAAAAAGAAAGAAAGAAAAGAGGTTTTTTTCTTGAGATTCTTCTGCAGGACTGGAGCTGTGATACTCGGTCTAGTGAGGTAAGAGTGTTTTCTGACTCCTCCGGGGTGGGCCCGCAATCAGGACGTTTTTGGCGTGAACCGCCATTTTTTAATTTTACCGCCGTTTTCGGCGATGGCTGCGGAGACTGTAAAGCGCTGTTCTAAATGTGGCAAGCGCAAATCAGCAGCGGGGCTCTGTAATTAGTGCTGTACAGATGGTAGAGCCGGACCGAGCATGGCGAGCGGCTATCTTTTGCGCTCTGAGCTGGCAGAGGACGCCATTTTGGATTTTCCACATGGCGCGGCCTCCGTTGCAATGGAGAGCCCTGAATCCAGGGGGGGGGGGTGTCCTCTGAGTGAGGCTAATAATAGAGCTGATAGCCCTGGGCAGGTTTTCTCCCCTGATTTTGTTTTAATGCTGCCTAGGGCGTACATGCTTAAAAGAGCTCTTCCACAGGGTTCTTCGGACCCTCTGTCTGCCCCCCCCCCCCCCCCCCCGGTGGATCCTGGCCTTTTGGAGTTGGCTTTGCCTGTTTCTTATCCTCCTGATAAACGCAGAAGGGCTAATTCCCCTTCTGAGTGTGGCGCACCCTCCTTTTTCCCCCCGTGGTCGGGCTATGAGGATTCTGAGGGGTCTGGCAGAACCTTTTGGGCTGAGAAGCCAGAGTCGGGTGCAGAATTGCCACAGGAGCTTGATGATCCATCTGCAGTGAGGATTTTCCACCGCGAGGAGCTGCCAGCGCTTATTTCAGATGCCTTACAAGCCCTCTCGATTGAAGATCCTGGGAGTGGCATAGCCTCCTCTGTTAATCCAAGGATGGCTAGTACCAGAAAGCCTGCTCGAGCCTTTCCTTTGCACGACTCCATCCAAGAGCTTATTTCGGCTCAATGGGCTGACCCCAAGGGACCTTTGAAGGTTGCCAGGGCTATGGGGCAATTATACCCTCTGAGTGAGGAACATTTGGCTCGCTTTGCAATGCCTAAAGTGGATGCCCTGGTCATGGCTGTGACAAAGAGAACTACCCTCCCTGTTGAAGGAGGTGTTGCCCTAAAGGATATTCAAGACCGCAGGCTTGATTCAGCTCTGAAGCGGTTCTTTGATTTGGCAGGTCTCACTGTTCGGGCGTCTGCATGCAGTTGTTATGCAGCTAGAGCCTGCCTTGCTTGGTTACAGCAGGCAGTGGAACAGCCCGGTGATGGAGCGGAGACCTTATCTGAAGTGGCGCCGCGGATGGAGTCGGCCTTGTCCTTTTTGGCTGACGCCCTTTATGATATGGTCAGAGCTTCGGCTAAACAAATGGCTGCAGCAGTGGCGGCTCGCCGCACTCTTTGGCTACGACATTGGGCGGCGGACGTGGCCTCTAAGCAAAGGTTGGTGAAGTTGCCCTTTCAAGGCCTTCTCCTCTTTGGTGAGGAGCTGGAAAACATTGTTAAAGGCCTGGGGGATTCCAAACCTCAGCGCTTGCCCGAAGATAGGCCGAAGCCTTCCTCTAAGGGTCAGGCGGTCCGCTCCTCTTACAGACCTCGCTTCCGTGAAGCTAGAAGGTACCGCTCGGGGCTTGCTGCTGGGTTCACTTCGTGTGCCCGCTTTCAGCAGAGAAACTCCTTTCGCTCGGACAAACGTTCCGCAGCTGCCGGTTCAAGGCCTGGAGTTTAGGGGCGACCCTCTCAATGATGGTGCGCCGGCTCCCTCCTCGTTTCCCGTCATCGGATGAGGACTTTCCCTCTTTTTCGAGGAGTGGGCCAAAATCTCCGCAGATCAGTGGGTCTTGGACCTGATCAGAGACGGATACGGAATAGAATTCGATGCCCCGGTGAGAGACGTGTTTGTGGAGTCCCGATGCGGATCTGCCGCCAAACGGGCGGCGGTAGAGGAGACTTTGCACAGTCTGAGCCAGATAAGGGCTGTGACCCCGGTGCCTCCCGCCGAACAAGGTCTAGGCCGCTACTCCATTTACTTTGTGGTGCGACGAAAAGGCGGGTCTTTTCGCCCGATCCTGGACTTAAAAGAGCTAAACAAGTCCTTAAGAGTGCGGCATTTTCACATGGAAACCCTGTGCTCCGTCAGTGCGGCGATACAGCCAGGAGAGTTTCTCACGTCTCTGGACCTGAAAGAAGCTTACTTGCACATACCAATTTGGCCCCCGCACCAGAGGTTTCTGCAGTTTGTGGTGTTGGGAAAACATTTCCAGTTTTGGGCCTTGCCTTTTGGCCTCGCCACAGCTCCCCAAACCTTCTCCAAGGTAATGGTGGTAGTAGCTGCCTTTCTCAGGCGAGAGGGTATCCGGGTTCACCCGTACCTAGACGACTGGCTCATCAGAGCAGACTCAGAAAAAGAGAGTCATCTAGCTACAGCCAGAGTGGTTTCAGTCCTTCAATCTCTGGGCTGGGTCGTCAATATGGCCAAAAGTTACATGACCCCCTCGCAATCTCTAGAATATTTGGGGGCCAAGTTTGACACAGCCTCGGGCTATGTGTTTCTTCCCGAGCAAAGGCGGTGCAAGCTTCAAAACCAGGTCCGTCTGCTCCTGAGGATGCCCCGCCCGCGAGCTTGGAACATTGTCCAGCTGTTGGGATCGATGACAGCCACATTGGAAGTGGTGCCATGGGCGAGAGCGCACCTGAGACCTCTACAGTATTCTCTACTTCAACGATGGTCTCCAGTATCTCAGGATTATCAGTGCAGACTTTCTTGGCTCCCAGCGGCCCGCCTCAGTATGGAGTGGTGGCTCTCGGACAGCATGTTGCGGCGGTGAATGCCGCTGGCGCTCCCCGATTGGTGCCTAGTGGTGACAGATGCGAGCCTGAAGGGCTGGGGCGCACATTGCCAGGGGAGGCATGCCCAGGATCTGTGGACGCCCGACGAGTCGGAGTGGTCTATCAACCGCCTGGAGTTGAAAGCGGTGTTTCTGGCTCTTCTGGCCTTTCAAGTGACCCTGGAAGGATTGGCTGTCCGAGTGATGTCGGACAACACGACAGCCGTGGCCTACATAAATCGACAAGGCGGAACTCAGTGCAGAGCTCTAGCCGCGCAGGCCGAACAAATTTGCCACTGGGCCGAGCTGCATCTACAGTCCCTGTCAGCAGCTCACATTGCAGGTCAGAGCAACGTGCAAGCCAACTATCTAAGCAGGCATCAGATCGATCCAGCTGAGTGGGAACTAGCAGACGATGTATTCCTGCAGATATGTGCCAAATGGGGCAAGCCAGTGATGGATCTTATGGCGACAAGTTCCAATGCCAAAGTCCCGTGCTTCTTCAGCAGACGGAGGGATCCTCGCTCTGCCGGGTTGGATGCCTTGGCTCAACCCTGGCCCCTGGGCTTGCTGTATGTCTTCCCTCTGTGGCCCTTGATAGGGTGAGTGCTACTGCGGATTCGGCTGCATCCAGGAGAAGTGGTGCTCATCGCCCCGGATTGGCCCAGGAGGCCTTGGTATGCGGACCTCCGACAGATGCTGTTGGAGGCTCCCTTTCCGTTACCTCTGGTTCCGCACCTGTTGTCACAGGGTCCGGTGGCCATGGAGGACGCCTGCCGCTTTGGTCTTATGGCATGGCGATTGAGAGGGCGCAATTGAGAGATAAAGGCTACTCAAATAAGGTAATTTCCACTCTCCTGCAGGCGCGTAAGCACTCCACTTCCGTGGCTTATGCCAGGATTTGGCGCCAGTTTGAAGTCTGGTGTGTTTCAAGAGCACTTTCTCCGTTGCAGGCTCCTGTCTCGCCGATTCTGGACTTTTTGCAGGATGGTGTACACAAAGGCTTGGCCTATAATTCCCTGCGGGTTCAAGTGGCAGCATTGGCCTCCCTGCGTGGCAAGGTTGAAGGCGTGTCCTTAGCTGCTCATCCAGATGTGGCACAGTTTCTTAGAGGGGTGCTTCGGCTCCATCCTCCCTTGCGGGCACCTTGTCCAGCTTGGAACCTGGGGTTAGTATTGAAGGCCCTTCAGGAGGCTCCCTTTGAACCGCTTCGGCGTGCTTCAGAGAAAGATTTGACACTGAAGGCCGTCTTTTTAGTGGCCATTACCTCGGCGAGATGGGTGTCAGAGCTCCAGGCACTGTCCTGTAGAGACCCTTTTCTGCAATTCTCAGAGTCAGGGGTCATGGTTCGGACCGTGCCTTCCTTCATGCCTAAGGTGGTTTCAGCGTTTCACATAAACCAGCCTGTTTTTCTTCCCTCCTTTGTTGAGGAGGAGTTTCCAGATTCATTTGGGCAGTTGCACCTTTTGGATGTGCGCAGGACTCTGTTGCAGTATCTGCGAATTACAAATTCTTTCAGGCCCTCTGATCATCTTTTTGTGCTGTTTGCAGGTCCTCGCAGAGGGTCTTCAGCGTCTAAAGCCACTATTGCCCGTTGGCTCAAAGAAGCTATCTTTTCAGCATATCTGCTGTCTGGCCGGACTCCGCCTGAAGCCTTTAAGGCACATTCCACAAGAGCGATTTCCTCTTCCTGGGCGGAAACTGGAGTACTATCTCTTCATGAGATTTGCAGTGCTGCAACATCGGCTTCTAAGCTCTCTTTCGCCCGACATTACAGGCTGGATGTGGCTGCCAGGAGGGATGCGCGTTTTGGAGCACAGGTGCTAGCGTGTGGTGTGTCTTGTTCCCACCCTATTTAGGGATTGCTTTGTTACATCCCATACGTAATGGCTTCATCTGCTTGATGACAAGGGAAAATTAGGTTCTTATCATGATAATTTTCTTTCCTTTAGTCATAGCAGATGAATCCATGTGCCCTCCCTGTATGATTGTCTGTATTGCAGTGATTCTGACTTTAGGTGCTGTTCTTGTTTCCTGAAGTTATATTCCTTCCTTGGGGAGTCGGAAAACAGTCTTCAGGATTCTTGTTACAGTTATAGGAGGATGAGTTCATTCCCTCCAGTTCATGTTTTGGGAGGATGAGTTTATTCCCTCCAGGAGGATGCAAGTATTCCGTCCGTTTATACAAAGTGGAGGACGAGTTTATTCCCTCCAGGAAGATGAGTTCATTCCCTCCTTTTTTGGAGTTTATGCCCTTGTTAAGGGGCCATCGTTCGCTGTGAGGAAAGTTCATGTTATTCCCATTGCGGTTTGCCATACTGCTTTGGAAGCTTCAAATACTGAAGAGGCAGTGGAGCTAGCTGGCCATGAGGCACCGTGAAAAATTGAGTGCTCTCTATCTCCCCCTGCTGGTTGATGGATACAACCCATACGTAATGGCTTCATCTGCTATGACTAAAGGAAAGAAAATTATCATGGTAAGAACCTTATTTTCCCATTTTTGGAAAGGGTAAACAAGAGATTCATGTCTATCCATTCCAATCCACTCAGTATTTTACAGAGCTTTATCATATCTCCCTTCAACCGCCTTCTCCAAAATGAAGAACCCTAGCCATATTAGCCTTTCCTCATAAGGAAGTTGTCCCATCACTTTTATCATTTTCATTGCCTTTCTCTGTACCTGTCCTAATTCCATTATATCTTTTTTGAGATGTGGTGACCAGAATTGCATACAGTATTCAAGTGTGGTCGCACCATGGAGCGATATAAAGGCATTATAACATTCTCATTTTTGTTTTACATTCTTTTCTTAATAATTCCTAACATTCTATTTGCTTTCTTAGTCACAGCTGCACACCAAGCAGCGGGTTTCAAAGTATCATCAACAATGACACCTAGACCCTTTTCCCAGACTATGACCCCTAATGTGGAACCCTGCATCACATAGCTATAGTTCGGGTTCCTCTTTTCCACATACATCACTTTGCACTTGCTCACATTAAATGTCACCTGCCATTTGGATGCCCAGTCTCCAAGTCTCAAAGTCCTTTTGCGATTTTTCACAATTCTCTTGCGATCTAACTTTGAATAACTTTGGGTGAGCAGCAAATTTAACTACCTCACTAGATATTCCCCATCTCTAGATCATTTATAAATATGTTCAAAAGCAGCAGTCCCTGCACTGACCTCTTAGGAACCTCAATATCTACCCTTTTCCATTGAGAATACTGACCATTTAACCTTGCTCTGTTTTCTGTCTTTTAACCAGTTTTCAATCCACAACAGGACATTACCTCCTCTCTCATGACTTTCTAATTTCCTCAGGAGACTTTAATGTTGATTGACCTGCTTCCAAATGCCACCCCCCCACCACCACCACCACCTTCTATTTTAAATGCATAGAAACAGTATCTGAATTTTTCATCCATGCCATCTATTCTCCCTTAGAAATCCTATGTACTTGTCCCAAGCTTTCTTGAATACAGTTACTGTTTTCATCACCACCACCCACTTCTATCTGGAGGCCATTCCATGAATTAACTACCCTTACCACGAAGTACTTCCTTAGATTACTTCTGAGTCTATCCCCTTTCAGCTTCATCCGATGCCCCCTGGTTCCAGAGCTTTCTTTCACCTGAAAAAGACTTGCCTCCTATGCATTTATGCTGCATAAATATTTAAGGGAAAATTAGGTTCTTACCTTGGTAATTTTCTTTCCTTTAGTCATAGCAGATGAAGCCATTACGTATGGGTTATGTCCATCAACCAGCAGGGGAGATAGAGAGCACTCAAACTTTCACAGTGCCCTCTTGGCCAGCTAGCTCCACTGCCTCTTCAGAATTTGAAGCTTCCAAAGCAGTATGGCAAACCGCAATGGGAATCACAAGAGCTTTCCTCACAGCGAACGATGGCCCATCACAAGGGCATGAACTCATAAAGGAGGGAATGCACATCCTCCTGGAGGGAATAAACTCATCCTCCTTATTGTATAAGTGGAGGGGAACACACGTGCCTCCTGGAGGGAATCACATATCCTCCCAACACACTGGAGGGAATGAACTCATCCTCCTATTTATAGAACTGGAGGGGAACACACGCACCTCCTGGAGAGAATCAACACATCCTCCAAATAAAAACATGCTGGAGGGAATGAACACATCCTCCTAAATTTAAACTGAACATGAATCCTGAAGATTGTTTTCCAACTTTCTCCCAAGGAAGGAACTTCAGGAAATTAGAACAGAACCTGAAAAACAGATTCACAGCATACAGACAATCATACAGGGAGGGCTCATGGCTTCATCTGCTATGACTAAAGGAAAGAAAATTACCAAGGTAAGAACCTAATTTTCCCTTCCTTGTCATCAAGCAGATGAAGCCATTATGTATGGGATGTAACAAAGCAATCCCTAGATAGGGTGGGAACAAGCCACACAACGCGCTGGCACTTGTGCACCAAAACGCGCATCCCTCCTGGCAGCCACATCCAGCCTGTAATGTCAGGCAAAGGAGAGCTTAGAAGCCCATGTTGCTGCACTGCATATCTCTTGAAGAGAGAGTGCTCCAGTTTCAGCCCAAGAGGAAGAAATCGCTCTAGTAGAATGTGCCTTAAAGGCTACAGGCGGAACCCTGCCGGCCAGCAGATAAGCTGAAAAGATAGTTTCTTTGAGCCAGCGGGCAATAGTGGCTTTAGACGCTGTAGACCCTCTGCGAGAACCGGATAGCAAAACAAACAGATGATCAGAAGTCCTGAAAGAGTTAGTAACTCGCAGATACTGCAGCAGAGTCCTGCGCAAATCCAAAAGGTGCAGCTGCCCAAAAGATTCTGGAAACTCTTCCTCTGAAAAAGAGGGCAAGAAAATAGGCTGGTTTAGGTGAAAGGCTGAAACCACCTTAGGCATAAAGGAAGGCACGGTCCGAACCGTGACGCTGGACTCTGAAAATTGCAGAAAAGGGTCTCTACAGGACAGCGCCTGGAGCTCTGACACCCATCTCGCCGAGGTAATGGCCACCAGAAAAACGGCCTTCAGTGTCAAGTCTTTCTCCGATGCTCGCCGAAGCGGCTCAAAAGGAGATGCCTGCAGGGTTTTCAAAACTAGCCCCAGGTTCCAAGCTGGACAGGGTGCTCGCACTGGAGGTCGGAGGCGAAGCACCTCTCTAAGAAACCGTGCCACATCTGGGTGAGCAGCCAAAGACACGCCTTCCACCTTACCACGAAGGGAGGCCAACGCTGCCACCTGCACCCGCAGGGAATTATAGGCCAAGCCTTTTTGTACACCTTCCTGCAAAAAGTCCAGAATCGGCGAGACAGGAGCCCGCATTGGAACAATGGCTCTGAAAGCACACCAAGACTCAAACAGGCACCAAATCCTGGCATAAGCCACGGAAGTGGACCGCTTGCGGGCTTGCAGGAGAGTGGAAATAACTTTATTGGAATAACCTTTATCCCTCAATTGCGCCCTCTCAATAGCCATGCCGTAAGACCAAAGCGGCCGGCGTCCTCCATGGCTACCGGTCCCTGCGTCAACAGGTTCGGTACCAGAGGTAACGGCAGAGGAGCATCTGTCGGAGGTCTGCATACCAAGGTCTCCTTGGCCAATCCGGGGCGATGAGGACCACTTCTCCTGGGTGCAGCCGAATCCGCAAGAGCAGGCGCCCTATCAAGGGCCATGGGGGAAACACATAAAGTAGACCCGGAGGCCAGGGTTGAGCCAAGGCATCCAACCCCGCTGAGCGAGGATCTCTCCGTCTGCTGAAGAAGCACGGGACTTTGGTATTGGCACTTGTCGCCATTAGATCCATCACGGACTTGCCCCATTTGGCATAGATCTGCAGGAATACTTCGGCTGCCAGATTCCATTCTGCTGGATCGATCTGATGCCTGCTCAGATAATCGGCCTGCACATTGCTCTGACCTGCAATATGAGCTGCCGACAGACACTGAAGATGCAGCTCGGCCCAGTGGCAAATCAGTTCGGCCTGCGCGGCTAGTGCTCTGCACCTTGTTCCGCCTTGTCGATTTATATACAGTGGTGGAAATAAGTATTTGATCCCTTGCTGATTTTGTAAGTTTGCCCACTGACAAAGACATGAGCAGCCCATAATTGAAGATAAGCGCAGAAGGGTTAATTCCCCTTCAGATTGTGGTGCACCTTTCCCCCCCCCCTGGTCGGGGTGTGAGGATTCGGAGAACTCTGACAGACGTTCTTTGTCTGAGGAACCAGAGTAAGGTGCGGATTTACCACAGGATCTGGATGATCCCTCCGCGGTGAGGATTTTCCACCGTGATGAGCTGCCAGCGCTTATTTCAGATACCCTGCAGGCCCTCTCGATTGAAGATCCTGACAGTGGCATGGCCTCCTCGGGTAATCCCAGGATGGCTAGTACCAAGAAAGCTGCTCGGGCCTTCCCTTTGCATGACTCCATCCTAGAGCTTGTTTCGGCTCAGTGGGCTGACCCCGAGGGACCTTTGAGAGTTTCCAGGGCTATGGGGCAGTTATACCCTCTGCGTGAGGGACATATGGCTCGTTTTCAAATGCCTACAGTGGATGCCCTAGTCACTGCGGTGACAAAGAGAACTACCCTCCCTGTTGAAGGAGGTGTTGCCCTGAAGGATGTTCAAGACCGTAGGCTGGAAACAGCATTGAAACGGTCCTTTGAAATTGCAGGTCTCACTGTTCGGGCGTCTACATGCAGCTGTTATGCTGTGAGAGCCTGCCTAGCTTGGCTGCAACCGGCAGTGGCTCAGCCCGGAGATGGAGCGGAGCCCTTCTTGGATGTGGCTCCGCGGATGGAGGTGGCCTTGTCCTTTCTGGCTGATGCCCTTTATGACCTTGTCAGAGCTTCGGCTAAACAAATGGCAGTAGCAGTGGCGGCTCGCCGTCGTCTGTGGCTACGACACTGGGCAGCGGACATGGCCTCTAAGCAAAGGTTGGTGAAGTTGCCTTTTCAAGGACTTCTCCTATTTGGTGAGGAGTTGGAGAAAATTGTGAAAGGCCTGGGTGATCCAAAACCCCAGCGCTTGCCCGAAGATAGGCAGAGGCCTTCCTCTAAGGGCCAGGCGGTCCACTCCTCGTACAGACCTCGCTTCCGTGAAGCTAGAAGGTACCGCCCGGGGCGTTCTGCTGGGTTCACTTCACGTGCCCGTGGTCAGCAGAGGAACTCCTTTCGCTCGGACAAGCGTTCCGCAGCCGGTGGCTCAAGACCAGGAGTTCAGGGGCGACCCTCTCAATGATGGTGCGCCGGCCATCCTGTTTATATCTTTTTGAAGGTGGTGTCTCCTGAATTATATACAGTATTATAAATTAGCTCTCACAAGAGTCTTATAAAGGGACATCACCACCTTCCTACTGGCCATTCATCTCCCTATGCACCCAAGCATCCTTCTAGCTTTCATCATCGCCTTTTCTCCCTGTTTGGCCACCTTAAGATCATCACACAAAGTAGAAGTTACCGATTTTGTCCCCCACTAACGGTCTCCATTTGAATAAGAAAGCCATTTTCAGAAAGGGTTCCTAGATGGCGTCGATATAGATGGGCTGTAACGAATGCTCTTCCACGGACTCCTATAATTCTTTAATAATATCACTTACCTAGGCTGAGCATGCCAAAGAGGAAGAGGAAGCTCAAGGGACCTCCTCTCCCGAAGCCAGAATCTCCACTCATTCGTCAAACTTCCATTACAGCCTTTACGGTCTCTACCCTGATTGCGGGCATCTCTGCATCCGGGGCTAGGAAGAGCCCCAGATTAAAAAAGCGAATATTGGCTTAGCCTCACGGGATCAGCTACCCCTCCACTACTACAACCAGTTGAAAATACAGTTCCGAGACTGTATTCAAACGAAGCCTCGAAGGGAAGGCGAGCTTCTTTCTTGGCGGTGTCGAGTGAAATATCTTCCGAAAGCGTGTCTCCACAGCCTGTGGAAAGGACTCAGCATATCTTGCCTATGGTGTCGGAGGAGGCATCGGGGGAAGTTATTTCAACAACATACTCAATACGAGATTGATTTATGTGCCTCAGCGATTTAACCATTGACAAGACCACAAGAAATATTGCTGGAAACTATTCAGACTGCCCTTGAAACCCTGCATAATGTCTGTTCATCTTTTGTTTCAGTTTCTTTGAATAATTCTGTGCAAACAAGAGAGGTCAAAAACATTACCGAAACAATTTCCACTAAACAAAATAAGTTGGAAACTGATATGGCCAAACTACAAGAGAATCAAGCTCAGTTTGCAGGGAATAGATTACTATTGCATCGTAAGATAGAAAACCTAGAGAATGCAATGAGAAATTTACAAATATTTAATTACCCTTATTCAAGACTTATTTCACCAAGAGATATGTCCCAAAATTTTCTAAAGGAGAATTTTAAGTACTCAGAACATTCTTTTCCGCCTGTTCAAAAGTTATATTATATGGCAACTATTTTGAACTCACAAAAAAAAAAGAGAAACAAGACGATCGATCTCAACACACCAAACCTAAACCTTCCAATCTCAGAAACGCTAAAAATCCTTGGAGTCACTATCGACCGCCACTTAACACTCGAAACTCACGCAAACAACACAACTAAAAATATGCTCTACTGCATGTGGAAATTGAAAAGGATTAGACCATTCTTCCCAAGATCCGTCTTTCGCAGTCTAGTGCAATCCCTTGTACTCAGCCATCTGGATTACTGCAACTCACTATACGCAGGTTGCAAAGAGCAAATACTGAGGAAACTTCAAACAGCCCAGAATACAGCAGCCAGACTCATCTTCGGAAAACCAAAATATGAAAGTGCAAAACCATTATGAGAGAAACTACACTGGCTTCCACTCAAGGAACGCGTCACTTTTAAAGTATGCACATTAGTTCACAAAATCATTCACGGCGAAGCCCCAGCCTACATGTCTGAGTTAATAGACTTACCACCCAGAAATGCTAAAAGATCATCCCGAACCTTCCTCAACCTCCACTTCCCTAATTGCAAGGGCTTGAAATACAAGACGCTACACGCATCAACCTTTTCTCACATGAGCACGCAGTTTTGGAATACACTGCCACGCAACTTAAGAACGATCTACGAGCAAGCTTCCTTCCGCAAATTATTGAAGACCCATCTTTTTGAAAAAGTTTACGGAAAGAGCCAAAACACAAAGTCCACACTCTCTGTTCATTAATGCATCATACATCCACTTCTGAACTCTCATCCCCCGTAATCTCACATCACTCATACCTTTACTCATAGAAATATGTATACCATATGTCTTCGTGTCTTAATATTGCCCTTTAAGCTTCCCATTGCATCATACATCCACTTCTGAACTCTCATCCCCCGTAATCTCACATCACTCATACCTTTACTCACAGAAATATGTATACCATATGTCTTCGTGTCTTAATATTGCCCTTTAAGCTTCCCATTGCATCATACATCCACTTCTGAACTCTCATCCCCCGTAATCTCACATCACTCATACCTTTACTCACAGAAATATGTATACCATATGTCTTCGTGTCTTAATATTGCCCTTTATGCTTCCCATTGTCTCCTTCCAATGTTTCAATGTTTGTGTTCCATTGTTATATTCCTCAACGATACTTCGATTGTCTCGCATAATCTGCACAATGTAATCCATAACCAAGTTGTAACAAATTGTATTTCCACTATTCATATCATATTGTAAGCCACACTGGGCCCGCAAAAAGGTGGGAAAATGTGGGATACAAATGCAATAAATAAATAAATAAATAAATAAAAACAGGAAATCTCATTGGATAACTTAGATATCACTACTTTATTGGAGCAATCGGAGAAAGTAGTTAAAACTAGAGCTACACTCTTGGTATCTTTTGTATTCCTACAAGATAAAGAAGCCTTACTGAGACTATATTTTCAAAAAGCCCAGCCTAATTTTTTATTGATTTTTCCTGATATCTCCAAATGGACTCAGGATAGGAGGAAAACATTTCTGGGAATGAGACAAGAGGTTTCATCATTGAATGCTCACTTCCAACTACTATTTCCATGTAAGTGTATTCTTTCTTTCAAAGATAAGAAATGTTTTTTTAACCTCTCCAACTGCGCAGTTTTTTTTTTTAACTTTCAGGGTAGCATAGGTGTAGATCCAAATGTTTAGCTGATCAGGTGTTTATAGGGGAAGACTGCCTGTATTTTGTTTTGTAAATTGTTACCTTTATAATCCAACTTCCTTTGGAATGTATCATCAAGGAACCTTCCAATTGTGAACTAATTAACCAAGTAGAAATGCTTCTTTTTTCTAAAATGTTTCCTGATTGTATTTTCTATAATTTTGGTGTTTTTCCTTCAAAGACTATTGTGTCTTTGTAAAAATGTAAAAGCATAAAAAAAATTTAAAAAATTAAAAAAAAAGATAGCCATTTTCATTATTCATACAAGATTATATGCTACTCTATTTGGATCAAACTAACTACTTATCTTCATCTGAAAGACTTCCAAACAGCATGTTGAATGCATTATAAACAAATTATTTTTCTGTTCAGATACAGTAAATTATGCAGGGGGATTCACTGATGCAGCAAAAGAGAATTAGAGAAACATTAGAGAAATGTAGGAAAGCAATTAAGGTTTCCTAAGAAACCATGATCAGACCACCCTCAGGAGACAATAATGAATTACTAAACTTGTACATTGCAACCCACAGAAGTCTGGTTTATCATTTTAATTTAACTGTTCCCTTGTAACACCAGTGTGATTAGCACTCAAGGCTCAAATTATACACTATCAGTCAACTAAAAGACATTACTTTGCCTTTTTGAGATGTAAAGTGGTAGGGAAAGATTGAGCAAATACTTATCTGAAGGTCTGCATTTAATTAAAAAGCAAATGGAAAAAAATTAAATACATAAAGAAGTTCTGGAGCAGTCAAGGCTATGTTTGA
Source organism: Microcaecilia unicolor (assembly GCF_901765095.1). Lineage (NCBI taxonomy): Eukaryota > Metazoa > Chordata > Amphibia > Gymnophiona > Siphonopidae > Microcaecilia > Microcaecilia unicolor. The sequence continues at coordinate 109,426,569 of NC_044032.1, read as the reverse complement.
AATATACTAATATGAAAGTATTCTTTCCTCTTGCTGCCCTTTTGGGCAGAGTATTTTTATTATTATCTTTTTTTCTTCTTTGGTCTCCCACTTCATCTTACCCAAAGCAACAAGACCACTGTTACTATTTCAGATTGCATCTGTTCAATAATTAAACAGTGTAACTGAATAGCACTAAATAAAAATGAATTACAGAAACTCTTTGAGGGCCCACTGTTAGTCTTCTACAATTCTAATTATTCTGTTTTTATATTAAATTTTTACCCCATATTTAAAACACCATATTTTCACATTAAAGGGCTCAGAATTAATCCATGGTAACATGAGAATTCTGATTATCACTGTAGTATAACTGAAATGGTTAACACCTATCAAACACATACCTTGGGAAGTTCTTCAATCTGATTGGCATCTAAATAGAGCTCTTCCAAAGTCTTTTCAAAAGTAAAGATCTCCTTAGGCACCTGTTCCAGGCTGCAGTGAGAGTAATCAAGTGCTGTGATGGTCTCTTCTTCTCCTCGTAAACAGCGACATGGCACCAGGCGCACAAACAAGTTCCGCTTTGTCGTCATTTTCAAGCACTATAGATGAATGATTGAGAAACAAAATTTAATAACTAAAGCAAATTCATATCTCCATTTTTTGATGAAGTTGTTGGGCAGAGTAAAGTCATACAAAAGAAACACAGATTAAAACATAGTTCAGCACAAACTTATATTTGATACACCATCAAAAAGACGAACAAAGTGAAGTACATCTGGTAAAACTGCAAGAGATAAAAAGATAGCTGAAGTGGTTAACTGAGGTGACAAAACTTTTCCAAGTATGTCTGAGAAAGAAGATGAAGATTGAAGTGATAAAGAACAATGTGTTGAGAGAGCGACATCAGGCAAGCAGAAATGCTTAAATACTTTTGATCAGTGTTCACTGACCGTGGTCTTGGAGAGGGGCTCACTGAAGGTTGGCAAGGATATACACAAGAATATGGTAGATATCACACATTCACAGAAGACAGCAGTTCCATAGACCTGTGAATGTTGTGTTTATCCCATTCCAGTTATGTATCCATGCCAGCCTTTAGTGAACACTGAAGATAAGAAAAGAATTTAAGCATTTCTGCTCTCCTGTTGTCACTTTCTGTATATTGTTCATCTCCTTTCAGTCAAATAACATTTGTGTAGAACTACCAAAACTGGAAAAGGACAAAGCCATGGGGCTGAATGAAATAGAGGAATAGCCTAATGGTTAGATCAGTAAGCTGAGAATCAAGGAAGCTAAGTTAAATGTCCACTGTGGCTTCTTGTGATCTTGGGCGTCACAACCTGCCATTGCATCATGTACAAAACTGATTTTAGGCCCTTCAGGGACAGGAAAATACCTACTGTACCCAAATGCAACTTGCTTTAGGCTACAACTGAAAAAGTTGTGAGCTAAATCCAAACCCCTACAAAATCCATTTACTGAGCTCTAGCAAGTTTTGGCAGATTCACTAACAAATTTCATTAGATCTTTTAAAACAAGAGTGGTTTCACAGGACTGGAGAAGGGCAGTTGTGGTCACTCTTCCTAACAGAGATAACAGATGTGATTGGAAATTACAGGTCTGTAAACCTTACTTCAGTGATGGGAAAATTAACAGACTCTCCTGAAAGAAAGGAGAGAGAACCATCTATAATAATAATTCTCACCTCCAACGTTCTGTGCCTGGGACTGTGCCGCATTGAAAGGAGGACTGTAGGCTGTGTAGATAACATGACGTCAACAGCTGCTAAAAAGAACAAGTGCCACGCGTGAAAAAAAACAAAAAAAAAGGCTCGAGACTGGCTGCCACGCACAAAGGCTCCACAGTGCCTGCACCCCGCCTGAACGTGCCGCACTCAGTAACCGACAGTACAAAACTGATCAGCTCGGAACACTGCCGACATCGCGAACCGCACTCTCAAAACTGACAGCTCAGCTGACAACACTGCCGGACTACAGAAGCCCCGTACAGAAAGTGCCGCCCGCCCTGACAAAAACACGCAGCCTGCGAGCCACCGGCCGTCCCAACAACACAGCCGGCTTACCGAAACACCATCACTAAATTGCCACCCACCCTCACAAAACCATGAAGACTGCGAGAGTGCGGCCGTCTCGACACTAACGCGCTCACAGAACTCCCTGCAGAAACAACAGTAATAGAACAGGGAACTCCTACTGACATGACAGAGGCAACTGACAGGCAGCATAGAAATGAAAACGAAACTACTCTAAGTGTGCTATGTACAGCCACAAAAAGGAGGGGAGGGGAAGGGAAGGGAAATAGGGCCAAATTCACAGGTCTACAATGGAAAAACAATACTTCAAAGGGAACCTGCCCTTCTACAGGGTATTATGTGCAGCTAAAAATGGCAGGGGGGGGGGGAAGGAAAACTGCACCAAATACAACACACACAGACACTCACTCGCTCTCTCTCTCTCTCTCACACAGACAGTCTTTCACTCTCTGTGTGTCACTGTCACACACACTCTAGCAAACAAACACACACACACACACTCACACATTCTGAGACAGAGCCTACCCCTGTGCTCCTGCAAGGGCATGCTGCAAGGAGGAGGATATGGAGAGAGACACACACACACATACTCTGTGACACACTATCTCTGTGTCAGACACACACACTCTCACTCTCACACATAACCAGTCTTGCACCAAACACAACACACACACACACACACACACACACTCCCTCTCTCTCTCTCACACAAACACAGTCTTTCAATCTCTGTGTGTCACTGTCACACACACTATCGAAAACAAACACACACAAACACACACACACACTCTGTGTCTCTGTCACACACACATACACTCTGAGACAGTGCCTACCCCTGTGGTCCTGCAAGAGCATGGTGCAAGGAGGAGGATATGGAGAGAGACACACACACAGGAATGCATCCCACAATTTGAAGATGCAAAAAAAAAAAAAAAAAAACCACCACAACACGAGTTCATGCACAAACACAAAGACAAACATGTTGGCAGAATTACAAATATAGGGAAAGAAAAAAACATAAAAAACCAAGGACACACAGATATTCCTTCGGATTATAACACTTTTATAACAACTGTTAGGTTACAAAAAAAACATTCATATAAAACCTTGCTAGTGCCCATTTCCTTTAAAACAGAAACGGGACTTTTCTACTAGTTTATTTAGATTTTGCTCACACCTCATTGTTAAAGTAACTACACTCAAATACAAGAGGTAGTTCTCTTTCCCCAGAGGGCATATAACTCTCCCCTTTAACTCAGCTACCATCACAGCTTCAGTTGCAGTTCAGATAAGTGGCTTTAGCCTAAATAGATACAAGCAAAAAGATAGTCTGCTTGAAATAAAACTTAATGTTCATCTGAGGTTTTTTGACTAATGAGGAACTTGCGAAATATCCACTAATGACAGTCAATATGTCCACTCTGGATACGAAACAATCTGCACGCTCATAAAACATATGGGAATAATGAGAAAGCAAAGTTCTGAAGTCTTTCCCTCCGTTAATAAATTAACTACTGAAAGTGAGAGGTATACTTGTATTGAATACACATTGAAGATATAATTATTGGGAATATTTAGATTTACAGGATAAAAGTTCGTTTTTAGCTGAATTTGTCTGTTATCAAGCTGAATTTGATTATTTTAGGAAACTATGTCATTACTTCCCGCAGAACATTTTTGATAGAGAACTTGGCTGACTCACTGGGACTTACCGTATGGGCTTTCATTCTCAGTCATACACAGGCAATCTTACAGACTGTTAACCCTATCATAGGACACCTGTTTATACCCATTCCAACCAATCAAGATGACTTATTCTGTGTAATAATTGTGGTGCTTTAGTTCCAAGGCACGCCATCTAAAGCATGTCATATCTGTCTTCAGCTTGCTAGTATAAAATAGGAGTTCAGCAAAATAAAGCAAGAATTGGATGCAATTAAATCACTGCCCAGAACCAAACTAATTTCTCACCACTGCCTCAAAGAATAAAACAACCTAAGAATAGATGTATCACAGTAGCCTCTGACAGACTATGACACGTGGCACAGAAGTATCCACCCTCAATTGTTGCCCCTACAAAATTCTTTTGCTCCATTACAGCACTGTAAGGCTCCAGAAAATAGAACCGAGGTGGAGCAAAACGCAATGAAGGTGTCCCAAGAAAAAAGACAACTCCCAAGCATTAATAATGAATCTCAAACCAGAAAACTGTTGCTGCTAGGGGATTCTATTGTCAGAGGCATTAACTTTGAAACACAGTTCAAGGGGCCCAGCAAAATGAAATGCCTTCCAGGCTCCGCAGCCACCAGGAGTAACACAAATGTTATCATCCACCTGGGAACAAATGACCATAATACTCCACTGACAGAGCAGAGAGCTTTCAGGAGCTGGGGGAGGGGTTAAAACCTTTGACAGAAACCTTAGCTTTTTCTGAAGTACTGAAACCTTCTGCTTAGTGTGCTGCTGCGGCTAGGAAAGCGAATAGAATCTTGGGTATTATTAGGAAAGGTATGGAAAACAGACGTGAGGATGTTATAATGCCGTTGTATCGCTCCATGGTGCGACCACACCTTGAGTATTGTGTTCAATTCTGGTCGCCGCATCTCAAGAAAGATATAGTAGAATTGGAAAAGGTGCAGCAAGGGCGACAAAAATTATAGCGGGGATGGGACGACTTCCCTATGAAAAAAGACTAAGGAGGCTAGGGCTTTTCAGCTTGGAGAGAGACGGCTGAGGGGAGACATGATAGAGGTATATAAAATAATGAGGAGTGGGAACAGGTGGATGTGAAGCGTCTGTTCACGCTTTCCAAAAATACTAGGACTAGGGGGCATGCGATGATACTACAGTGTAGTAAATTTAAAACAAATCGGAGAAACTTTTTCTTCACCCAACGCATAATTAAACTCTGGAATTCGTTGCCAGAGAACGTAGTGAAGGCGGTTAGCTTGGCAGAGTTTAAAAAGGGGTTGGACGGTTTCCTAAAGGACAAGTCCATAGACCGCTACTAAAAGGACTCGGGAAAAATTCACAATTTCAGGAATAACTTGTATAAAATGTTTGTACATTTGGGTAGCTTGCCAGGTGCCCTTGACCTGAATTGGCCGCTGTCGGGGACAGGATGCTGGGCTAGAAGGACCTTTGGTCTTTTCCCAGTAAGGCATTACTTATGTACTTAATTAACACTAATTAAACTTCTGGCAACTTTAAAAACTGCAACATCCAACTCCTTTTGAATGAGGTTGAGAATCCCCACACGGTGAAAGATACTATGGGAAAATTAGGTTCTTACCTTGGTAATTTTCTTTCCTTTAGTCATAGCAGATGAAGCCATTACGTATGGGTTATGTCCATCAACCAGCAGGGGAGATAGAGAGCACTCAAACTTTCACAGTGCCCTCTTGGCCAGCTAGCTCCACTGCCTCTTCAGTATTTGAAGCTTCCAAAGCAGTATGGCAAACCGCAATGGGAATCACAAGAGCTTTCCTCACAGCGAACGATGGCCCATCACAAGGGCATGAACTCATAAAGGAGGGAATGCACATCCTCCTGGAGGGAATAAACTCATCCTCCTTATTGTATAAGTGGAGGGGAACACACGTGCCTCCTGGAGGGAATCACACATCCTCCCAACACACTGGAGGGAATGAACTCATCCGCCTATTTATAGAACTGGAGGGGAACACACGCGCCTCCTGGAGGGAATGAACACATCCTCCTAAATTTAAACTGAACATGAATCCTGAAGATTGTTTTCCAACTTTCTCCCAAGGAAGGAACTTCAGGAAATTAGAACAGAACCTGAAAAAACAGATTCACAGCATACAGACAATCATACAGGGAGGGCTCATGGCTTCATCTGCTATGACTAAAGGAAAGAAAATTACCAAGGTAAGAACCTAATTTTCCCTTCCTTGTCATCAAGCAGATGAAGCCATTACGTATGGGATGTAACAAAGCAATCCCTAGATAGGGTGGGAACAAGCCACACCACGCGCTAGCACTTGTGCACCAAAACGCGCATCCCTCCTGGCAGCCACATCCAGCCTGTAATGTCGGGTAAAGGAGAGCTTAGAAGCCCATGTTGCTGCACTGCATATCTCTTGAAGAGAGAGTGCTCCAGTTTCAGCCCAAGAGGAAGAAATCACTCTAGTAGAATGTGCCTTAAAGGCTACAGGCGGAACCCTGCGGCCAGCAGATAAGCTGAAAAGATAGTTTCTTTGAGCCAGCGGACAATAGTGGCTTTAGACGCTGAAGACCCTCTGCGAGAACCGGATAGCAAAACAAACAGATGATCAGAAGTCCTGAAAGAGTAACTCGCAGATACTGCAGCAGAGTCCTGCGCACATCCAAAAGGTGCAGCTGCCCAAAAGATTCTGGAAACTCTTCCTCTGAAAAAGAGGGCAAGAAAATAGGCTGGTTTAAGTGAAAGGCTGAAACCACCTTAGGCATAAAGGAAGGCACGGTACGAACCGTGACTCCGGACTCTGAAAATTGCAGAAATGGGTCTCTACAGGACAGCGCCTGGAGCTCTGACACCCGTCTCGCCGAGGTAATGGCCACCAGAAAAACGGCCTTCAGTGTCAAGTCTTTCTCCGATGCTCGCCGAAGCGGCTCAAAAGGAGATGCATGCAGGGTTTTCAAAACTAGCCCCAGGTTCCAAGCTGGACAGGGTGCTCGCACTGGAGGTCGGAGCCGAAGCACCTCTCTAAGAAACCGTGCCACATCTGGGTGAGCAGCCAAAGACACGCCTTCCACCTTACCACGAAGGGAGGCCAACGCTGCCACCTGCACCCGCAGGGAATTATAGGCCAAGCCTTTTTGTACACCTTCCTGCAAAAAGTCCAGAATCGGCAAGACAGGAGCCCGCATTGGAGCAATGGCTCTGGAAGCACACCAAGACTCAAACAGGCACCAAATCCTGGCATAAGCCACGGAAGTGGACCGCTTGCGGGCTTGCAGGAGAGTGGAAATAACTTTATTGGAATAACCTTTATCCCTCAATTGCGCCCTCTCAATAGCCATGCCGTAAGACCAAAGCGGCCGGCGTCCTCCATGGCTACCGGTCCCTGAGTCAACAGGTTCGGTACCAGAGGTAACGGCAGAGGAGCCTCCAGGAGCATCTGTCGGAGGTCTGCATACCAAGGTCTCCTTGGCCAATCCGGGGCGATGAGGACCACTTCTCCTGGGTGCAGCCGAATCCGCAAGAGCAGGCGCCCTATCAAGGGCCATGGGGGAAACACATAAAGTAGACCCGGAGGTCAGGGTTGAGCCAAGGCATCCAACCCCGCCGAGCGAGGATCTCTCCCATCTGCTGAAGAAGCACGGGACTTTGGTATTGGCACTTGTCGCCATTAGATCCATCACGGGCTTGCCCCATTTGGCACAGATCTGCAGGAATACTTCGTCTGCCAGATTCCATTCTGCTGGATCGATCTGATGCCTGCTCAGATAATCGGCCTGCACATTGCTCTAACCTGCAATATGAGCTGCCAACAGACACTGAAGATGCAGCTCGGCCCAGTGGCAAATCAGTTCGGCCTGTGCGGCTAGTGCTCTGCACCTTGTTCCGTCTTGTCGATTTATATAGGCCACCGTTGTCGTGTTGTCCGACATCACTCTGACAGCCAATCCTTCCAGGGTCACTTGAAAGGCCAGAAGAGCCTGAAACACCGCTTTCAACTCTAGGCGGTTGATGGACCACTCAGACTCCTCGGGTGTCCATAGACCCTGGGCATGCTTCCCCTTGCAGTGTGCGCCCCAGCCCTTCAGGCTGGCATCTGTTACCACTAGGCACCAAACAGGGAGCGTCAGCGGCATTCCTCGCCGCAGCATGCTGTCTGAGAGCCACCACTCCAGGCTGAGACGGGCCGCAGGGAGCCAAGGAAGTCTGCATTGGTAATCCTGAGAAATAGGAGACCATCTCCGGAGTAGGGAATACTGTAGAGGTCTCAGGTGCGCTCTCGCCCAGGGTACCACTTCCATTGTGGCTGTCATCGATCCCAGCAGCTGGACAATGTCCCAATCTCGCGGGCGGGGCATCCTCAGGAGCAGACGGACCTGATTCTGAAGCTTGCACTGCCTTAGCTCGGGTAGGAACACATAGCCCGAGATTGTGTCGAACCTGGCCCCCAAAAACTCTAGAGATTGTGAAGGGGACAGGTGACTTTTGGCCATATTGACGACCCAGCCTAGAGATTGCAGTACTGAGACCACTCTGGCTGTAGCTTGTAAGCTCTCTGTTGCAGAGTCTGCTCTGATGAGCCAGTCGTCTAGGTACGGGTGAACCCTGATACCTTCTCGCCTGAGAAAAGCAGCTACTACCACCATTACCTTCGAAAAGGTTCGGGGAGCTGTGGTGAGGCCAAAAGGCAAGGCCCTGAACTGGAAATGTTTTCCCAACACCGCAAACCTCAGAAACTTCTGGTGCGGGGACCAAATTGGTATGTGCAATTAAGCTTCTTTCAGGTCTAGAGACATGAGAAACTCTCCTGGCTGTACCGCCGCACTGACGTAGCGCAGGGATTCCATGTGGAAATGCCTCACTCTCAGGGACTTGTTCACTTCTTTTAAGTCCAGAATAGGGCGAAAGGACCCACCTTTTCGCGGCACCACAAAGTAGATGGAGTATCGGCCGCAGCCTTGCTCGGCGGGAGGCACCGGGGTCACTGCCCATAACTGAATCAGACCTTGTAAAGTCTCCTCCACCGCCGCCCGTTTGACGGCAGAACCGCATCGGGACTCCACAAACACGTCTCTTACTGGGGCGTTGAATTCTATTCTGTATCCATCTCTGATCAGGTCCAGAACCCACTGATCTGAGGAAATCTTGGCCCACTCCTCGACAAAGAGGGAAAGCCGTCCTCCGATGACAGGCATCGAGGAGAGGGCCGGCGCACCATCATTGAGAGGGTCGCCCCTGAACTCCTGGTCTTGAGCCACCGGCTGCGGAACGCTTGTCCGAGCGAAAGGAGTTCCTCTGCTGACCACGGGCACGTGAAGTGAACCCAGCAGAACGCCCCGGGCGGTACCTTCTAGCTTCACGGAAGCGAGGTCTGTACGAGGAGTGGACCGCCTGGCCCTTAGAGGAAGGCCTCTGCCTATCTTCGGGCAAGCGCTGGGGTTTTGGATCACCCAGGCCTTTCACAATTTTCTCCAACTCCTCACCAAATAGGAGAAGTCCTTGAAAAGGCAACTTCACCAACCTTTGCTTAGAAGCCATGTCCGCTGCCCAGTGTCGTAGCCACAGACAACGGCGAGCCGCCACTGCTACTGCCATTTGTTTAGCCGAAGCTCTGACAAGGTCATAAAGGGCATCAGCCAGAAAGGACAAGGCCACCTCCATCCGCGGAGCCACATCCAAGAAGGGCTCCGCTCCATTTCCGGGCTGAGCCACTGCCGGTTGCAGCCAAGCTAGGCAGGCTCTCACAGCATAACAGCTGCATGCAGACGCCCGAACAGTGAGACCTGCAATTTCAAAGGACCGTTTCAATGCTGTTTCCAGCCTACGGTCTTGAACATCCTTCAGGGCAACACCTCCTTCAACAGGGAGGGTAGTTCTCTTTGTCACCGCAGTGACTAGGGCATCCACTGTAGGCATTTGAAAACGAGCCATATGTCCCTCACGCAGAGGGTATAACTGCCCCATAGCCCTGGAAACTCTCAAAGGTCCCTCGGGGTCAGCCCACTGAGCCGAAACAAGCTCTAGGATGGAGTCATGCAAAGGGAAGGCCCGAGCAGCTTTCTTGGTACTAGCCATCCTGGGATTACCCGAGGAGGCCATGCCACTGTCAGGATCTTCAATCGAGAGGGCCTGCAGGGTATCTGAAATAAGCGCTGGCAGCTCATCACGGTGGAAAATCCTCACCGCGGAGGGATAATCCAGATCCTGTGGTAAATCCGGCACCTGACTCTGGCTCCTCAGACCAAGAACGTCTGTCAGAGTTCTCCGAATCCTCACACCCCGACCACGGGGGGGGGGGGGGGGGGGGGGGGGGAAGGTGCACCACAATCTGAAGGGGAATTAACCCTTCTGCGCTTATCTTTAGGCCAAGCATCCGGGAAAAAAGCCTCACTGGGCAGTCCCAGGCCAGAATCCATCGGGGAGGCAATCAGAGGAGCCTCAGGCGACCCTTGAGGAAGGGCTCTTTTCATCATGTATGCTTTATGCAGCAAAAGCACAAAATCCGGGGAGAAAATCTCACCCTGGGCACCTGTCCGGTGCTAGCCACTCCTGAAATAACCTCATCTCGAGGTGCCCCACCCGGCTCAGGTCTCTCCGTGTCCACGGAGGCCGCGCCATGCGGTGTAAGCAAAATGGCGCCCGTTGCCAGCTCAGAGCGGGAAGAAACATCGCTCGCCATGCTCGGGCCGGTTCCTACGCCAATACAGCACGATTTGCAGAGCCCTGCTGCTGATTTGCACTTGCCACAAGTGGAACAGCGCTTTACATTGTCCGCAGCCATCGCCGAAAAACGGCGGTAAAATCCAAAATGGCGGTTTCGCACCAAAATCGCCCCGATCGCGGGCCCACCCCGGAGGAGCTGGAAAACACTCTTACCTCAAAGGATCTAGTGTACAACTACGATCCTGCTGAAAATCAGGTCAAAAACCTCTGTTCCAGCGTCTCTGCGTTTAAAAACGCGACGCAACTTTTTTTTTTTTTTTAAGCTGTGAGGAAAGCAGAGGTATTGAAGACTCCGGAGGCTCAGATGAGTGGGAAAGGCAGGGATAGGGCGAACCTATATGCCTGCATCCACTGTTGGTGGGTAAGGACAGGGAAAGCAAGGCAATATGTCCACATCCACAAAGGTATGGGTAAGGCAGGGAAAGGGCTAACCTATGTGCCTTTAAAGTGAAGCTGCTATAGCCTCCAACACCCCGGTTAACAACTGGCAAGCCAGGAACCACCTCCCGGCAGAGTTTTCTGGAGCTCGAACAAGCTGCAGCCACCCTGCTAAGGGAGATAGAGAATACTGAAGGGGCAGTGGAGCTAGCTGGCCAAGAGGGCACTGTGAAAGTTTGAGTGCTCTCTATCTCCCCTGCTGGTTGATGGACATAACCCATACGTAATGGCTTCATCTGCTTGATGACAAGGAAATACCATTTATCTGCCATATTCTCCCATTAGCCAATAACTAAACATACTGTAAGTGTAAAATATGAATTATAGATACCATATTCATTTCTACCTAGTGAACTCAAAAGCAAAACAGTTCTGCTCTCTTATTCCAGATAATTTTTTTAACCCACTGCTTAACCTTCCCTCAAAACACCAAAACCCAATAATCTCCCTTCCCATCTGAGTACCCACAAAGTCATCTTCAAACCCCCACCCCAAGACACTCTCCCCCAAACCAACTCCTTGACAAGTTATTCCAAATTACCCTGAAGATATTCAACCCCTCCTCTCCCATGTAACATAGTAGATAATGACGGCAGAAAAAGACCTGCACGGTCCACCCAGTCTGCCCAACAAGATAAATTCACGTGTCATTTTTTGTGTATACCTTACCTTGATTTGTACCTGTCTTTTTCAGGGCACAGACTGCATAAGTCTGCCCAGCACTATCCCCACCTCCCACCCCGCCACCGGCTCTGGCACAGACCGTATAAGTCTGCCCAGTACTATCCCCATCTCCCAACCACCAGCCCTGCCTCCCACCGCCGGCTAAGCTTCTGGGGATCCCTTCCTTCTGAGGAGGATTCCTTTATGTTTATCCCACGCATGTTTGAATTCCGTTACCGTTTTCCTCTCCACCACCTCCCGCGGGAGGGCATTCCAAGCATCCACCACTCTCTCCGTGAAAAAAATACTTCCTGACATTTTTCTTGAGTCTGCCCCCCTTCAATCTCATTTCATGTTCTCTAGTTCTACCGCCTTCCCCTCTCCAGAAAAGGTTCGTTTGCAGATTAATACCTTTCAAATATTTGAACGTCTGTATCATATCACCCCTGTTTCTCCTTTCCTCCAGGGTATACATGTTCAGGTCAGCAAGTCTCTCCTCATACGTCTTGTAACGCAAATCCCATACCATTCTCGTAGCTTTTCTTTGCACCGCTTCAATTCTTTTAACATCCTTAGCAAGATATGGCCTCCAAAACTGAACACAATACTCCAGGTGGGGCCTCACCAACATCTTATACAGGGGTATTAAAACCTCTTTTCTTCTGCTGGTCACACCTCTCTCTATACAGCCTAGCAATCTTCTAGCTACGGCCACCGCCTTGTCACACTGTTTCGTCGCCTTCAGGTCCTCAGATACCATCACCCCAAGAACCCTCTCCCCTCCGTACCTATCAGACTCTCACCGCCTAACACATACGTCTCCCATGGATTTCTACTCCCTAAGTGCATCACTTTGCATTTCTTCGCATTGAATTTTAATTGCCAAACGTTAGACCATTCTTCTAGCTTCCGCAGATCTTTTTTCATGCTTTCCACTCCCTCCGGGGTGTCCACTCTGTTGCAAATCTTAGTGTCATCCGCATGGCATCCCACATATGAGAAACATCTGCAAGACTACATAAGACCCTTCATCAAATTATGTATATACCCTGGTGGGAAAACCCTGTTGACCAGGAATATATCAAGGTCATTCCCTCCTCCCTCTGCTACAAAGCAAACTACAGAACAGCACATTAAGTAATATTTCAGAGATGCTGCAGATCTCATCCATTTTTCAGCTGTGCATTCCAGGTAACATGCCTTCCTGCAAGAATTCCCTCCCATCATCAGTGGAGAGAGGCACACCTGGGAGAGGTGTGGTCTAATGCTAACACTGCCCAAATATGATGGCATGTCATAAGCACACTCCCCTTTGGCTGAACACACCGTCTCCAAAATGTAGGCAGCCAGGTACATTAAAATACAACAACTTGAAGAGGATGGTAGTGAGAGCAACGTAAACTGTGGCTAAGATAAACCTTTGCACATGCATAATAAATCACATTTTGGGGAGACGTCCCTGGGAGCTGGACTGAAACAGTATGCACTTAAAACGTATTTTTAGATTTCCAAAAGAGCATGTGTAAGTTCCCACAGAAACAGTGTCTGCACAAATATTAAATGCCAATTTCTGCATGTGCTTCTTTGAAAACTGATGTAAAGCTTAAAGTATCAGCAAACTTTAGATGTAGGCACTCATGGAAGGTGCTTCCATAGTGATAAAATAGTGATGGTAAAGCCAAATATCAAGGGCAGGGAGGGTGAGGTCCTTGATACTGTTATAAGTTTCAGAAATGTAGTAGGCAAGATCTTATTAGTACCATAGAAGTCATAGGGGATCCTAGGACATGTCTGTTTGCCTCCTTTGGCTATGAGTTATGACGTGCCATTTCATTCTGTTTGCGCCAACTCATTAACCTATATTTATAAAATACATTTGTCATATTAAATTATAGCATAAAGTGTACATGAATTCTATTAATATAAAAGGCACAAACCATCACATTAACACCTAGAAGTTACAAGGAATTAAACCTGAAGCTCTGTTTCTGCTATTTCAAAGAAAATAATAAAATGTCTAAAATTCTGGCTTGCTAGAACATAACTGATTGTACAGATCTGCATCACAAAATGGATACTATTCGCATGGCTCAGAGAGCAAGTGGTGCCATTTTATGGAAGAGCTCTTATCAAAAGATGATGAAACAAGTGTGTTCATATGACATTTAGGGGCTTATTACTACCTGGAAACACTTACCACTTCTTACTAAACCCATGTTAATTGCCAAATTAATGCATGGTACCTGTAAAGCCACAGGAGCAAAACGGAAGTGGGAACAGAACCAGGCTCTTCAATGACAGAAAGGAAACAATCAAATTCCAAAAATGATTCATTGGAATTTGATTGTTTCCTGTCTGTCATTGAAGAGCCTGGTTCTGTTCCCACTCCTCTTTTGATCCTGTAATTACTCGTGGGACATTGTTTTCTTTGCCCACTTCAGTGGTCTTGTTTTTACCTGTAAAGCCACTGCATTAACTATTAGGCAAGTTTCCACCAGTTTCTCATTCATTTAATACAAAGGAAATGTCATTACAGGTAAAACAATTGAATTAGATAAACCTACTAGGGTCATATTAACTGCTTTGCATTATCTGCAAGATGCAGGCCTGCCCATTCTCTACCCACTCCGTACCGTCTTCTACATTACTGTTAATAGCGACACTTAACATGTGCTAACCGTTAAGGCACTACTTCAACTGTTAACCTTGCAGCTGCATTCTTAGCATGCACCAAATGCCACATTAACTGTTTTTTTCCCATGATACTTTATTGAATTTTGAGGGTTATAACAAGAGATAAACAAAAACAATGAGAATACAACTGAAGTACAGTCAGAAGTAGATTAACTGTTAACACAGCTTAGCAAATAGAACCCCTAATATTTATCCAAATACTTGCATTTGTACTCTTGGTAGTAATGTTAAAATGGTTAGACAATAGTGAATAGTTACAAAGCTTAAAAAAAAAAGTACAGGCAAACGGTTCTAACTTTATGAACCACAGATGGAAATGAAAAGGGTAATAAGCTTCTAATAGAGGATAAACAGAAAAAACGAGAAAAGAAAAAAATAAATCTATTCTTTGAACATTTTTAATAATTCATGTTCCACACATGATTCTGTTCTCCCCAGAATAAAAGCATTTGTTCTATCTCTTGCAGCAAAACAAAGAAATATATTACAAAACCTTCAGGAATTTGGATTAATTCCAAACACAAACATCAACGCTAAGTAGGTAAAGTTAAGAGGGATCTCACTATAAAAGGCTTCTTGGGTAAGAACACACACTTTCCAGTTCATTAGCCAGGATCACTGACGCAGGACAATGAATTATGCTAGTAAGCACAAAAAAAAAAAAAAAAAAGTGGATTCCTGAGAAATTCCTTTACACTTTCTTGAAGTTGCCTCCGTGACTCCTTTAACACAATTTCTCAATATGGACTGCTCAATCATGCCAAATAAAGATTAAAACAACCCAACTAAATCAGCACTAGATTATACACAATAGATCACTTCTATTTAAAATGAAAAGATGTACGGGGGTTAAATTTTTGAAGAAAAAAAGGTAACAAAATATGACCTTTAAGTTCCCACAGAGACTTTTAAGCAGACAGATAGAATGCACTGTCACTTATATTAATAGGTGTCAGTGACAGTTCCACCCAAGCAGCTCCCACATTGTTGGGGGGAAGGGGCATGAACCCAACACTGAATGAACACAGGCAGAACAAGACATCACAGTACTTACCTTTAACAGTTTTGCCATGCTGCCTCACAAACTCTTTAATCAGATTATTCCATCCTACCCAGCACCCAGAGAAGCACATCTATCGATGCCATGTCTCCAGATAAATGCTGCATGTAAAAAAAGCATCTATCCCTCTTTGCCACTTCCCTGTTTAAAATTCAAAGTCTAACTACATGAATGTTTAACAAAATTCTGATGTCAGTCATAAAAGACTAATTTAGCTTCCGGTCTCAAGACAAGAACTGAACCTAGCTTAGTGATGGATTTTTGCTACTGAAAATTTAGTTCCACGACACTAAACCTAGTAAAGAGCCATAAAAAGAATCCCATCATTAACAAAATACAAGCACTTATATACATGTTAGGGGAAATGGAGAATGAGCATGGAGTAAATACAACTCCACTGCATGTGTGAAATGTTTGTATTTCTACTACTAATAATAATCATTTCTATAGCTGCTTCTTATAGTAACATAATAGAGCATCAACCAACAGGATTCAACGTTTTCACTAGAAACTTTCACAGAAGTTATTTTAAGAAGTCACCTAAAGGCTACTACAGAAGTTTAAGAGCAATGGAAGTTTTATTATAGTCCGTTTTCAGTATTCACACGGTATGGTTCCCCAAAAACATCACGAAACACGAATTCACAAATATCAAAAAAATGTACCCATGGGAAATAGGAGTAAGTCTCCAGCAATACCAATTTTTCCTCAAAACCATGAAAAATGAATACATATGCCTATAAGAAATATAGGGTTTGGTTCCTGCATTGGACAACAAAAAGCAGAGAAACTTACAAAAAAAATACATTTTTCTATGCTGAATCACTTACAGTACTGTAGTAACATTCAAATTAAAGATAAATACTGTACAGTATTACAGAGCAGTAAGCAAGTACTATGCTATGGTTTTCCAACCACATATTTTTTATTTTTGCTGAACTACTTACAGTAACATTCTTAAATTGAATGAACTGCACAGAACAGTACTGGAAAATACGTGTACTGTACCGTGGTTTTGCCACCATGTTTTACAATCCTTGAAGTTGGCAACACAAAGAAAAAAAAATGCTTGATAAAAAATGCTGTATACTGTAACCTAAATGCTACAGAAATGGTACTGTACCATATGAAACATTGCTGCATAACCAGCTTAAAAAAACAGCTTTACGTAACAGTAATAAAGTGCTTACTGTACTATTTTATCAAAATTAAACCACCAACGTTATGAAAACAGTGTCTGAAAATTTCAGATCTGATTGCGAGAGGGTCAAGGACAGAGATTTGCTCCTCCTGCACAGATGGCGACGATGAAGGTGTCAAATCAGGCAGGTCGACCTCTGGAGAGTGACAGCCTTGTAGAATGATAGTAGATAAAGACGGCAACCCTCAGGGGTCAACTTCTGCCTGATCTACCTCAGGAGCCTGGGTCTCACCCCTCATTGACTGAAAAAACTGTCAGCCTTGTCTGCTTGGCTTTCCTTCTCAAGTCCTTAAGTGTTCCATTGTAAGGGGAAAATGCAGAGCTTGTGAGATGCTTAAATTTTAGATTGCGCTCCAGCATAGGATCACATTCCTCCAGGTCACTGAATATTTTTGAAGCTGTGGGCATATACAGATACAACCCTTTTTGGGATGTCATTGGGGTACCTGAAAGTGAGTGATATGTCAGAAGCAAAATGTGCTCCCTCTTATCCTTAGTTTGAAGCTCACTATGCCCTAAATAATACAAAGAAATAACTCAACCAAGCATTATTAAAATAGACTGCACATTTATTTAGAAAAGCAGCAAAGATAATGTACAAAGAAGATGAGAATAAAGATACAGGAAGTCTGATCAAAGACAGGACTCAGAGTAAACGCACATAAATCCCTAACTAGACTCCTAAATAAAGGAGTCACATTTAGCCCACAACACTTATGCAAAAATACATGGCACACATACAACCTTATGCAGACTTAACATGAAGCAGCGTGTTCTTCAGATGTTCAATCAACTTCCGCACAAATATGTTCCCTATTTATTGTGATTTATTAACCACCTTTATGAAGAGATTCACTCAAGGCGATGTACAAGTACAGTTTAACATAAAACTTACAATTTTGTTAACAGAATAACAATAATAAAATAACCAAGTATAAACAAATACAATAAATGAGGTAAACTTGAAAACAGTCAACTGAAACCTAATAACAGAACTTCTGTGAAACAGTATAAAAAATATACACATTTTACAGCATTGGAATTCAAATACCAGAGATATAATACAATGTTAGAATAATACTAATGATACACCTAATAAGTAAGCATTAGAACATTCAAATAACAGACATGCTAATAATTTTCTACAATACAACTTACCAGACCAAGTGCAGAAATATGATGAGAACAAAATGCGTGGAACAGAGTCAGTTGGTATAATTAGATGGTTAGCTAAACTCAAGACATTTCTTTGTATAATTAAGCAAGAGATAAGGAACTGATCTAAGTTACAAGTGTAAGTAGCAAGCTAGCCCAGGCGCAGAATGACTGTATAGTTCGTCTACCTATGTATTAAAGGCTTGGAAGAAAAGCCAGGTTTTCACTTCCTTCCTAAAGTAGAGGTAGTCTTGAGTTATACATAGTTCCTCTGGGAGTAAATTAAAGAGCATGCAAGCTACTCCTGTGAAGACTTGCTGGCGGGTATCTCATCGTACAATTTCTTTTGATGAGGGTACTTTTAGAGGCCTTGAAGGTGTGTAAAGGGCTAACTTATTCTTTAAGTACTCTAGCCCATTTTGTCCCGAGGACCTTGAAAACCAAATACAGAGTTTTAAATTTACCTCTGCAAGGTACTGGCAGCCAGTGCAGCTTTTGTAGGAAGAGTGTGATGTGCCATTTGAAGCCTTCTATCAGTTGTGCTGCAGCATTCTAAATTAACTGGAGCTGATACACACTCTTTTTGCTATGTCCAGTGTACAGGGCAAGTCTAGTCTTGATGTTATCATGGCATGGACCACTGTGGTCAGACTCATCTTTTCAATATATGGAGTGAGATTTTGTAGATGTCATAGGTGATAGAGACAATTTTTGAAGGTAGTTTGAATTTGCGGGATCAGAGTGAGTGATGAGTCTAGCAGTATCTAAGATTCCTGACCTGTGATTTTAGGGGGAATTCATACTTCTCAAAAAATATTTTGAAGTCAGGTATTTGTTCACTTGTGTTTGGTACACAAAGAATCTTTGTTTTAATTGGGGTCAGGCAGTTTGTTGTTGCACCACAGCTCTTTTTAGTGTTGGTGGCAGCTGCCCTTCCATAAGAGAGGAGGCCCTTCAATGAGGCCTATGCTCAATCGTTGTACAATTGTTGCAGGGCAGAGATCAAGAGGGCAGGTCTTCGGCCACAGACCTTTCAGGATATTTTCAAAAGCTTCTTCTGTGACTTGGTTGAATGGATCCCAAATGGCTGTGCCTTGTGGGGAAGAGGGAGTGTTCTCTTATTAGATGGTAAAAGCTTTGATAAGACTGTCTATAGGTCCTCATGGAGACCTTTAAGTTTGTTGGCAAAGTAAGCGGCAAAATCATTACTGGTTAGTTGTAGGGTTTGCAGTAGGCTCTTTACTATTTTAAATAGCTGCTTGGTTGAATTTGCAGCTTGTTCTGTGTGTCAAGAAAAATTTTGCTTTTTTTTGCTGTTAAGGCCTGGTGGTACATTGCAATGTGTTTCTTAAAGTTGAGTTTGTCTTCGTCTAGGTGAGATTTACGTCATTTTCTCTCAAGTTGATGTCCTTGATGCTTAAGGATCCATAGTTCTGGGGAGAACCTTCTTTAGAGTGGTCGTCGTTGATAATACACTGAAACCTTCTGCTCAGTGTGCTACTGCGGCTAGGAAAGCGAATAGAATGTTGGGTATTATTAGGAAAGGTATGGAGAACAGGTGTGACGATGTTATAATGCCGTTGTATCACTCCATGGTGCGACCGCACCTTGAGTATTGTGTTCAATTCTGGTTACCGCATCTCAAGAAAGATATAGTAGAATTGGAAAAGGTGCAGTGAAGGGCGACGGAAATGATAACGGGGATGGGACGACTTCCCTATGAAGAAAGACTAAGGAGGCTAGGGCTTTTCAGCTTGGAGAAGAGATGGCTGAGGGGAGACATGATAACAGGGATGGGATGACTTCCCTATGAAGTAAGACTAAGGAGGCTAGGGCTTTTCAGCTTGGAGAAGAGATGGCTGAGGAGAGACATGATAGAGGTATATAAAATAATGAGTGGAGTGGAACAGGTGGATGTGAAGCGTCTGTTTACGCTTTCCAAAAATACTAGGACTAGGGGGCATGCGATGAAACTACAATGTAGTAAATTTAAAACAAATAGGAGAAAATTTTTCTTCACCCAACGCATAATTAAACTCTGGAATTCGTTGCCGGAGAACGTAGTGAAGGCGGTTAGCTTGGCAGAGTTTAAAAAGGGGTTGGACAGTTTCCTAAAGGGCAAGTCCATAGACCGCTACTAAATGGACTTGAGAAAAATCCACAATTTCGGGAATAACATGTATAAAATATTTGTACGTTTGGGTAGCTTGCCAGGTGCCCTTGACCTGGATTAGCCGCTGTCGGGGACAGGATGTTGGGCCTGATGGACCTTTGGTCTTTTCCTAGTATGGCATTACTTATGTACTTATGTTTTTTTCTAATGCCATTGCTAAACATGCATTCCAGATATTAACCTGTTCTGACACTGTCATCATCTTTTTATCCACATGGGGGAAGTCAAGGCCTTCAGGAAGCTTTCAGCAGTCAGATTTCTCATGTCTCAGATAGTAGGAAATGCCTGTAGTGATGTAACCAGTTTTTATTTCAAAACATGATTGTTGTGGGCTCTGATTGGCCTGGAGTTTTGAAAATTACCCAGCTGTTGCTTCAGTATTAGCCAGGAAGAAAGAGAGAGAGATCTCTTTGCTGAGGCTCAATGAATTATATGTCCTGATCTTCCCAGGTACTGTTTAGCCAGTATGTAAATATTTAGTTAGTGTTATAATTGATTCATATTTCAGTTACCTGTTATTGTTTGCCAATTGCATACTTTTGTCCACTGTTCTAAGTTCTGAGAACAAACATAATTGGTTGTTCGTCCTGCCTGTCTGGACTGATAAAGAATCCTGGTGGTTTGTGTGTTGGGTCTATGAGTGCTTTCTGGGAACTGTGGGACCACTGGGAATGTGACCCCAGTAACCTAGAAATCACTGGGGATAATTTGAGCGTGGGAGACTTGCCCAGAGATGGCTGTGACCCAGCTGGTGGGAGGAAGGTGCTACTGTAGAGCACAAGCAGCAGGTGCAGGCAGACCTGAGTTGTGCTGGGGATAGACCCTCTTAGTGGCAGTGGGATAACCCCAGGCGGGAGGCTAAGCGTTTTGTGACAAGTACAATATATTTCATGCTGCATATCCTAGAAATAAGCAGTGGAGTTTGTCCAAGTCCATTTTCATAATGGCTTATGGACTTTTCTTTTAAGAAGCTATCCAAACCTAGAAAATATAGAATTATAATACTGATTACTTAATCAGGAAGTGATGCTAAAAGGTGAATAAAGAAACCACCAAAGCAAGTAAAACAATCAGCAACAAATTATCTTCATGCAAACTGGGTAAAACGTGCACAGCGTGACCATTTCTGGATGCTAGAACTACTCTGTCGATTAACTAGTCCTCAGACTTACAGGTGACAAAATAATTCTTGATTTAATCTTGAGTGTCACACAGAACACATACAGATGAACCACATAAGAGGACAATGTAGTCAAATTTCGATTTAGATTTAAATTGCTCAACGCTTCAACATCCGAGCTCAAGGCAAGTTACACAGTCAGGTTCATGAATTATTAACCTACCAAAGTTACCTTCCAATCTGGTTGATCCTCACATGAGAAAGTCAGTCAAAAAAGCTCACCAGATATATTTTTAGTAGAGGGAACTACACACACACAAAAAACCACTAGTCTAAAATAAAAGCATATATTTAAGGGTAGCAAAATGCTAGCAAAGCACATGGGACATATTTTAACACAAACATCTAGAGTAAATATTATAGCTGCTGTTTAATCTAAACTTTTAATCACAATTAATCACTTAATTAAAAAGTTTTAATCACCAGTTAGTGCCACAGAATATTCCCTCTAGCCACCAAAGCACTATTTTGGCAGTTAACTGGATAGAGACAATATTCGGTCTGCTACACTGTTAGCTAATCAAATTAGGACAGCAAAATACTTTGGTGTTAGTGGTAAAGTGTACTTTGGTTTGAGTCTTTCCTCTGACAGGCAGATCAAAAGCAATACTAGCGCCGGCGTTTGCTACCGACCCATGATCAGAGCCCTCGAGCGCATGAAACAACGCGCTTGAGGGCTCTTAGCGCAAGTAGCATGCAAATGCATGCTAAACAGGGCTCTTAGCACAAGTAGCATGCAAATGCATGCTAATCAGCGCTTAATGCATTCATCCCCAATGATCAGCGACCAGTGCGCCAAAGATTGGGTCGCTGGCCGTGACAAACCCTACGACAGGTCCGAGCTGGCATTAGGGTTTGCAGATCATTGGGGAGGAATGGTGAGCCCTGTCCAGCATGCATTTGCATGCTGCCAGGCCTCTATTCCCCCCAACACCACAAACAAAGCCCCCTCCCCCAGCAAAAGGGGACTGGAGGTCCGGCAAACCTCCGGTCCCCCTGACAATCCCCCCCCCCCCCAGGTTCAGGAAGGGCTGGAAATCCGGTGGGTCGCCAGTCCCCCCAACCCCCCAGCAAATGGTCCCTGGTGGTCCAGTGGGCACCGACCAAGCTCCCCCCCCAGCAACAGGGGGGCTAGAGGTCCGCTAGACCGCCGGTCCCCCCTCCCCAACCCAACCCCCAGCACTGACAAGGGTCCCTGTGTGATGGACCTGTCACTCCATCTGCCACCCTACCATGTAGCCCCGCCCAGCGCATCCCAGGATGCACTGGACAGGGCTAGGCGCTGCCATTTTGCGGCGTCGAAGGAAGAGGAGGGAGGCAGACTGCATCCCTCCTTCAACCAAGGTAGGGGGGCGAGTGGCGGATGGAGTGACAGGTCTATCACATAGGGACCCTTGTCAATGTTGGGGGTTGGGTTGGGGAGGGGGGACTGGCGGTCCAGCGGACCTCCAGCCCCCCTGTCACTGTGGGGGGGGGGGGGGCTTGGTCGGTGCCCAGTGGACCACCAAGGACCATTTGCTGGGGGGTTGGGGGGGCTGGAGACCCACCAGATCTACAGCCCTCCCTGAACCTGGGGGGGGGGGGGAAATCGTTGGGGGGACCGGAGGTCCGCCGGACCTCCAGCCCCCGTTGCTCAGGGCAGGGGTAGTCAGGGCCTGGTGGTCCCATGGACCTCTAGCCCCTGTGTTTGACAGGTTTGGGCTTTTGACAGCCCAGACCTGTCAAACAAGTGCGGGAAGATTGTGCTGAGCGCATGCTCAGGCACAATTTTCCCGCAGTTCAACCCCATGATCAGAGATAATTGTGCTGCTTTAATTTGCATGCATTACCTCTGATCATAGGTCCAATAGCGCCCCGCGCTGTTCCAGCACTATTTTAGAGTGCTGTTTGGAACAGCGCGGGGCTTTTGATCATCTGGGCATAAGAGATAGTTTCAGGTTCATCTGGGTTCTAGGTGTTCAGAATGGGTTGATTTAGATCAGGTGTAAGGCTCAGCGTTATTAGCTATATTGTTCAATATTTATATGAGAACTATTTGTCAAGTCCTTTGAAGTCTAGATGTTCAATTTAGGTTTTATGCTGATGATATTCAGTTTTTCTTCCCTATGTCTAATACTGTTGAGAAACACTTTCAATCTTTAGCTACTAGTTCGCAGTCCCTGAGGGCTTGGGTGGAAGCTAATTGTTTTCAGCTGAATGTTTCTAAATCACAGATTATATTTTTGTCTGCTAAGGCTTCCCCTTCTTTGGTTCCAGAAATCTTTGTATTCAATTCTTTAAAAATTCCCATTGTGCAAAGGTTAAAGTATCTTGGGGTTTGGTTGGATTCTAATTTGTCATTTTCAACTCAGATACGTGCATCTGTTCAGAAAGGTTGTTTTTTTTTTTTTTTAATTATGTCTAATTAGGCAGCTGAAAGTTGTCACCCACTAACTTTAGGTCTGCACTACAGTGTGTGCTCACTCCCTTGATTACTGTAATGCATTGTATCTTACATTACACCTCTAGGTAAGATCCGTCCTTTATTGCTCAAAATGCCGCTGGTTTGCTCACAGATACCTCTCACTTGGCTCATATAGTAACATAGTAGATGACGGCAGAAAAAAGACCTGCACGATCCATCCAGTCTGCCCAACAAGACAACTCATGTGTGCTACTTTTTGTGTATACCCTACTTTGATTTGTACCTGTGCTCTTCAGGGCACAGCCCGTATAAGTCTGCCGAGCACTATCCCCGCCTCCCAACCACCAGCCCCGCCTCCCAACCACCGGCTCTGGCACAGACCGTATAAGTCTGCCCAGCACTATCCCCGCCTCCCAACCACCAGCGGCTCTGGCACAGAACGTATAAGTCTGCCCAGCACTATCCCCGCCTCCCAACCTCCAGCCCCGCCTCCCACTCAAGGAGTTGCACTGGTTACCCACTCAGTGGAGAATCGGGTTTAAAATCTTGTTGCTAATTTTTATTTTATTTATTTTTATTTTATCCCACATTTTTCCACCTATTTGCAGGTTCAATGTGGCATACATAGAGGCATATTTTCAAAGCACTTAGCCTTCCAAAGTTCCATAGAAACCTATGGAACTTTGGAAGGCTAAGTGCTTTGAAAATATGCCTCATAGTACCGTAAAGGCGTTCGCCAATTCTGGTATGAACAAATAACAGTAATGTTGTGGTAGAATAAGGTTCGTGTGTACAGACATTAGGGAATTGTAGAGAGGAAGAGTTATTATATGTCCATTACGAGCTTTGGTTTTGTTTAAGGCTTTAAACAACGATGTGCCAGTTTCTGTGGCTAGTTCCTTAAAGTTCTATCAGCCTGTTCATTCACTGCATTCTTCAGACAAATATTTGCTCGATATTCCTTCCTTTCATCAAATTAGGCTAAGCACCGTTCAACTATTTTTTATACTTAGGGTGCGAGGCAGTGGAATTCGTTGCCCTTTAATTCAAGGGGTATGACTTCACTTCTTCAGTTTCATAAACATTTGAAGGCTTTCCTTTTTGCCCAAGCTTTTACGGTGGTTTAAAGCTGGGTATTTAAGCTACTTTTTGTTTTAGTGAAGGATTTATTTTAGTCCAAAATCTGTTATTACATATGTGTATGCATTCTTCTTTTAAAATTGTATTATGCATGTTATGCTGTGATCCACCGAGAGTTGTAGGATTGTGTGGAATAGAAATTTTAAAATAAATAAGGAACATACCGTGAATCTAAGTAATAGCACTTTTAAAAACTTCAAGAAAAGAAAAAAGGCACTTACCTGTAGCAGGTATTCTCCAAGGGTAGCAGGCCTTATATTCTCACAATTTGTTAACACGATCCCACATTGCACGGTCTGAAGCATCTAACAAGATTTAACTGTGTTTGTGGAGTACGAGGCATGCTCCACCGCACATGCTCAAGTGCCTCCCGCCCGCTGTGAGAGCACAGTTACTGCAGTTAAATACTACAGCATAAAAAGAAAAAGGAGGCAACAACTCCAAGGGGAGGTGGGAGTGTTTGTGAAAATATAAGGCCTGCAGTCCTCGAAGAATACCTGCTACAGATAAGTATCTTCGCTTTCTCAGAGGACAAAAAGGCAATAATTCACACAATTGGGGTATCCCTAGCATCCAGGCTCACTAAAAACAACAAACATTGGTCAATTAGGCCTCATACCAGCGAGGACAGTATATAGATTAACCTGAAACTATATACAAACTGGTAAGACTGCAGCCTGGAATAGAATAAAATGGGCCTAGGAGGGTGGAGTTGGATTCTAGACCCCCCAAATAGATTCTGCAACACTGTCTACCTGAACTGACTATCACATTGGGTAACCTGCTCAAGGCAGTAATCAGATGTGAATGTGTGGACTGAAGACCACGTCACAGCCTTGCAAATTTCTTCAAATGGAGGATCTGACTGCAAGTAGGCTACCAACACAGTCAAGGCTCTGACACTGTGAGCCTACAAATGACCCTCCAGGGTCAGCCCAGCCTGGGCATAAGTGAAAGAAATGCAATCTGCCAGTCAATTACAGATTGTGGGTTTCCCGACGGTGACCCCCATCCTGTTGGGATGAAAAGAAACAAAAAATTGGATGGACTGTCTATGGGGCATAGTTCGCTTCATGTAATAGGCTAATGCTCACTTGTAGTCCAAGGTGTACAAGGCGCTCTCGCAAGAATGGGCATGAGGTCAGGGAAAGAATGTTCGCAAGACAACTGACTGGCTCAGATGGAACTCCCAACACACCTTTGACAGGAACTTACAGTGCATGCAGAGGACTAGTCTGCTGTGATGAAACCTAGTTTAAGGTGCATCCTCTGAGGCCTGAAGATCATCGACTACAAGCTGAAGTAACAGCAAGCAAGAAAATGACCCTCCAGGTCAAGTACTTCAGATGGCAGGAATCCAGTGGCTCGAAAGGAGCTTTCATCAGCTGGGTGAGAACGACGTTGAGGTCCAGTCACATAGGCAGAGGTTTGACAGGGCTTTGACAAAAGCAAACCTCTCATGAAGTGAACAACTAGAGGTTGTCCAGAGATGGGCTTACCCTCTATACGTTGATAAGCACTAATTACACTGAAATGAACCGTCACAGAGTTGGACGTTGGACCAGACTCAGATAGGTGTGGGCAGGAAATAGGATCTAGGGCCTTGCTCTCACACCAGATGGCAAACCACCTCCATTTAAAATGGAAACACCTCTTGGTAGAATCTTTCCTGGAAGCCAGCAAGACCTTTGAGACACCCTCTGAAAGACTTAAGAAAGCAAATTCTAGGCTCTCAACATCCAGGCTGTGAGGGTCAGAGACTGAAGGTTAATATGCAGAAGAGATCCCTCGTTCTGCATGATGAGGGTCAGAAAACACTCCACAGTTCTTAGAAGGAGAACTCCAGAAAAAGAGGGAACCAGATCCGAGGCCAATAGGCATTACCAAGATCATGGTTCTGCAGTCTTGCTCGAGTTTCAGCGATGTCTTCCCCATGAGAGAAAAGGAAGGATAAGAATACAGGAGGTCTGTCCCCCAATGAAGCAGGAAGGCATCGGACACTAGCCTGTCATGAGCCTGAAACCTGGGACAGAACTGAGGGACTATGATTCATGTGAATGGCAAAAAGATCCACCGAGGGGTGCCCTACGCTTGGAAGATCTCTCTGGCAATGCCCATGTTGAGAGACCACTGTTGAGGCTGCATAACCCTGCTCAGTCTGTCAGCCAGGCTGTTTTTGCTCACCAGATAATTGGCCCCAAGGTACATGCCATGCCGGCGAGCCCAACGCCACATCCAGACGGACTTCTGACGCAGACAGCAGATCCAGTGCCCCCCGCTTGATGGTATAATACATGGCAACCTGACTGTCCACTTGAATGAGTACAATTTGGTAAGACAGCCAATCTCTGAAAGCCTTTAGAGCATTCCAGATCGCCCAAAGTTGCAGGAGATTGATCTGGAGATCCGTTTCCTGGGTGGACCAAGCACCTTGAGTGTGAAGCCCATCCACATGAGCTCCCCAACCCAGGAGAGATGCATCAATCATCAGCACTTTCTGCGGCTGAGAAATTTGGAATGGATCAAATTGGATCAAATGATCCACCACAACAGAAAGCGGGAAAGCTCCGGGGAAATCTTCAAGTCCTCCTGTGGCTTGGCACCACTGAAAGACCAGGGTCCACTGGGTTGATCTCATGTGAAGACATGTCATGGGCGTCACGTAAACTGTGGACGCTATGTGACCCAACAACCTCAACATCTGCAGAGCTATGACCTGCTGAGAGGCTCAAACCTGAGAAAACAGTGCAACTAGGGTGTCTGCTCTCAGCTCCGAGAAAGAGACTCGAACCTTCTGTGTATCAAGCAGGGCTCCAATGAATTCTAATTGTTGAGCATGGTGAAGATGGGATTTGGGGTAGTTTATAATTAACCCTAGTAGCTCTAGCACACAAATAGTCCTATGCACGGACTCTCAGTCTGAAGCAAAACGGGTACCAATGCTAGACAATTGGTAAATATCCTAGGAGCTGAAGAGAGACCAAAGGGCAACACGCAGTACTGGTAGTGATGTGGTCCCAGCCAAAATCGTAGATACTTCCGGTGGGCTGGAAGTATCGGGATGTGTGTTAATGTATCCTTTAAGTCCAGAGAGCATAGACAATCATTTTTCTGAATCATGGGTAGAAGGGTGCCCAGGGAAACCATCCTACACTTTTCTTTCACCAAGAATTTGTTCAGGGCCCTTAGGTCTAGATGGGACACATCCCCCCTATCTTTTTCTGCATGAGGAATACCTGGAACAGAATCCATGCCCTTCTTCCCCTGGTGGAACGGGTTCGACCACATAGGCCTTTAAAAGGGAAGAGTTTTCCTCTGCAAGTACCTGCTCATGCCGAGAGCTGAAGTAATGAGCCCTCGGTTGGCAATTTGGAGGTTTCTGACTCCAATTTAGGACGCTTCCAACCCACTGGTCAGTGGTTATAAGGGGCCACCTTTTGTAGAAAAACTTCAGCCTCCCCCTGACCGGCAAGTTGTCCAGGATGGACACCGACAGTAGCTATGCTCTTCTGGAACCAGTCAAAAATTCGTCCCCTGCTTTGACAAGGGAGCAGCAGGGGCCTTAGGAGCACGCTGTTTGTGCAGGCTGTTGAGAGGAGGCGGTGTACCTACAACTCAGAGTAGCAGGCACTCCTCAACTTGCTAAAAGACCTCTTAGATAAGGAGGCAGATGCAAAAGGCACCCGATGGGGGAGAGAAGAGATGGTATCAGTATGCTTCATGATATGGTCAGTGGCCTCCTCAAACTTCTCTTCAAAAAGGTTATCTACTAGGCATGGGGCATCCACCAACCGCTGCTGAACCACCGATTCCAAGTCACAAACACGCAGCCATGACAGTCTACGCATTGTTATACTTGGAGCAGAGATCCCGGATGCCACATCTAAGTGTCATATGCGCCCCTGGCCAAAAACCTATGGCACACCTTCTGATTGGCCAACTTGCGCAGTGACTCAGCCTGCTCCAGTGGGAGACAGTCCGCAAAGTCCAGCATTTTGCCCACAGAGCTTACCTCGACTTAGAGGAACCATGTCCTCCAGAAGGGCGTCGAAGAGTCAGCTCCTGCCTCAACTCCAGCGAGGCTTCCTCCACTGATGTAGACGGAATGCTAGCTTGGGTGACAGATGACACCGGCATCAGAGGCCACACTGCAGGCTGAGGGCTTTACTCATACTACCCCTCTCCTCAAGTCGCTTCACTGGCTCCCTATCCGTTTTCGTATCCTGTTCAAACTTCTTCTACTAACCTATAAATGTACTCACTCTGCTGCTCCCAAGTATCTCTCCACACTCATCTTTCCCTACACCCCTTCCCATGCACGCCACTCCATGGATAAATCCTTCTTATCTGTTCCCTTCTCCACTACTGCCAACTCTAGACTTCGCGCCTTCTGTCTCGCTGCACCCTATGCCTGGAATAAACTTCCTGAGCCCCTACGTCTTGCCCCATCCTTGGCCACCTTTAAATCTAGACTGAAAGCCCACCTCTTTAACATTGCTTTTGACTCTTAACCATTCGCCTCCACCTACCCTCCTCTCCTCCTTCCTGTACACATTAATTGATTTGATTTGCTTACTTTATTTTTGTCTATTAGATTGTAAGCTCTTTGAGCAGGGACTGTCTTTCTTCTGTGTTTGTGCAGCGCTGTGTGCGCCTTGTAGCGCTATAGAAATGCTAAATAGTAGTAGTAGTAGGGCCAAGCAGGGCCACAACAGGAGGCAGGGTAGGCACAAGCACCCCTGATGCCGATGCACACTGTTGCAAGAGGCCACCCAGCAGCTCACAGAATAAGGCCCAAATGTGCCCATCAAGAGCCAACACCAGGAAAGGCTGGGGTGTCAGCTGAGAAACAGGCTGCAGAACTGGCAGGGTTGAGACAGGAGCTTGGTCCATGCTGCTGGGAGACCAACGCTTCGGCACCTCTTGAATGGATGGGGAGCAGTCTTCCCGGCGCCAATGCTTCTCGGGTGCTGAATCCCTCAATGTCCTGGATCTCCTGGCACCATGCGTCAAGGAATGTCAATGCTGATGCTTCTTGGCCTTTGCCCACAGCTCGACATTAAGGCTCCCTGGTGCCAATGAGGACAACAACGAATCCTCATATCACCTCGGAGTTGGGTGAGACGCTGGATGATCCCGTGGGTTCTGCACAGCAGTTGGCATCAAGATAGGTGGGAGACCCATTCAATGAACTACTGCTCCCAGTGTCTACAGGTCTAGCAGCAGACATTGGTACCGATGCTCCTGATGCTTGTGCAACATTTGATGCTGATGACACCAACCTCAATGCTGACTTTGACACTGAGGAATCGGACTTGGCTCAAAAAATCCTCTCACGTTTAGCCTCTGACAATCTGGGTCCGCTTCTTCATCCGAAGACAGAGGACACAGTTAGCAGGGCTATGGTCGGGCCCTAAAACACTGAAGACACCAAGAATGCGTGTCCTTACCAGAGATGGTCCAATTGCACCGGGTACAATGCATGAAGCCACTGGGAACTTGAGTGGACACAGACAGAAGAATTTATGCAGCCAAATCAACGAAGTGATGGTGCCAGAAAAAGGCAAGGCAAAAGAGAAAAAAAAAAACAGAGAACAAAGGAAACTTAAAAAAGGGAAAAAGGACACTAAAATACTAAGGGAAGCAGGAAAAGGGAAACCCGAAGATGGGTGCACCAAAAACACGCCAAAACGCACAAAAACAAGCTCTTCCTAGACCTGTTGTGAAGAGCAGCTACAAAAAGCAACCACTCTCCCCTGTGGTAGAAAGAGAACTGCAATGGGAAGACAAAAGAGACTGTGCAACTGAAAAGGTACGTTCTTGTTTAAAAATTAAAAATCAAACAAATAAAAAATATAGATTAACAACATTTTTTTTCTCAAGATTAAAGAATATGTGGAGGTTTTTATGCCAGTGATGAGACTGAGTGCTCCATGAAGCTGGAAGCCGCTGTGCTGATTACAAGAGTCAGCAGATATCAGAATGCTAAGCCTCTTTGTTGCTTTATTACAAGTCACTCCCCTCAGATTCTTTATATATATTACCCACCTTTATGAAGAGTTCCACCCTATGTAGTATACAACAGATATAGCTTGATCATAATCAACTAATAAGGGTAATCATAGTAAAATGGCAAAATGTAAGCCTAACATACAATCAATGAGGTATACTTGGAGGCAGGCAAATTAAGTCCTGATAGACACAATGAATTGCTACGCTATCAGAAAAAAAAAAAAATATATATATATATATATATATAAACAACAGAGTAAAACACTCATAACAGAAATGATGTCATCAGAATACAAATGATAGTCATAATACGCAACATGGAAAACATCCATGTAACAGACATGATACAAATGTATCGTGCTGACATCTTAACAGGCAGCTGGGGGTACGGTTTAGATACAGGATGACATAAGACAAAGTCATTTGGATGCCCTTCTCTACGTAGTGATAATTTTGTGACTGGACTATAATGTAATCTATGTAGGCCTTCATCGTGCCCTCATCCAATATATTCAATCAGCTCTAAACATAGCAATTGAGATCTTATCATGCAAAGAAGTCTGACCATATTACACCCCTTTTACCCTCCATCATTGGCTTCAATACAATATTATCAGTAAACCAGAGGAAGAGGTGGAAGTGTGCAATAAAACGGTGGAATAGGTGTCACTCTAAATAAAATAATGGAGTAGGTGTTGCTCTTTATGAAGCTGTTGTGAAACAGTGCGCTCTCTAGGGGGCATGCAATGAAGCTACAAAGTAGTAAATTTAAAACAAATCGGAGAAAATATTTCTTCACTCAACGTGTAATTAAACTCTAGAATTCGTTGCCAGAGAATGTAGTAAAAGCGGTTAGCTTAGCGGGGTTTAAAAAAGGTTGATAGCTTCCTAAAAGAAAAGTCCGTAAAACATTATTAAAATGGACTTGGGGAAATCCACTGCTTATTTCTAGAGAAAGCAGCATAAAATGTTTTACTGTTTTGGGTCGTGCCAGGTACTTGTGACCTGGATTGGCCACTGTTGGAAACAGGATACTGGGCTTGATGGACTTTCGGTCTATCCCAGTATGGCAACAATTCTGTACTTGTGTATGATCTGGATTATTCTGAATGCATTACAAGTTATTCAAATTAAATCATACTGATTATGTTTACTAAAAAGTGAAAAAAAAATTACCAGCATGTGTTATAAACTTACCGATGTGTTATAGTTCTGTCCCTATTTCTATACTGAAATCTTGCGTCCAACATTCTGTGGAAAAAAGAATAAAATAATTTTAAGAGCAGTGAGCAAAACTGATGAATAAAACTGAAATGGGGGTGGGGGAAGAACACATAGCATTGCTTTTTTATATTAATTTTTTTTTAATGATCATGAAGAACACAAACAAAAATCAACACAAATCTCACATGTCACTGGGTGTTTTCAAGACTTTAAGCAGCAGCAAATACTCTCTCCACAAACACTGAAAAATAAGCTATTTTAACATAATGAAAAGGATTGTACTTCAATTACTGATGTTCTTGTAATCTGAAAAAAAAACAAAACATTCAGTATAGAAATCTGAAGAACAGACTGTTATACGAGAGAAACCTACCACTTCAGAAGTGTGCTTTTTTGGAATCTAGACAGGTATTTGTGACCTCGATTGCAACTGCTGCATGATGGGACAAGCATATGTTTTAGAAACATACATTTCTGAAACTTAAATATATGTGGGTAATATACATTTAAGCCCCGAGAGATAATATGATGCAGTGAGCGAGAAGGGAAAATTAGGTTCTTACCTTGGTAATTTTCTTTCCTTTAGTCATAGCAGATGAAGCCATTACGTATGGGTTGTGTCCATCAACCAGCAGGGGGAGATAGAGAGCACTCAAATTTCACAGTGCCACATGGTCAGCTAGCTCCACTGCCTCTTCAGTATTTGAAGCTTCCAAAGCAGTATAACAAACCGCAATGGGAATAACATGAACTTTCCTCACACCGAACGATGGCCCCATAACAAGGGCATGAACTCAAAAGGAGGGAATGAACACATCCTCCTGGAGGAAATAAACTCGTCCTCCTCTTTGTATTTATGGAGGGAATACACACATCCTCCTGGAGGGAATGAACTCAACCTCCTACACATGAACTGGAGGGAATGAACTCATCCTCCTATAAGTGAACAAGAATCTTGAAGACTGTTTTCCAACTTTCTCCCAAGGAACGATTAGAACTTCAGAAAACAAGAACAGAACCTGAAACAGATTCACATCATACAGACAATCATACAGGGAGGGCTCATGGCTTCATCTGCTATGACTAAAGGAAAGAAAATTACCAAGGTAAGAACCTAATTTTCCATTCCTTGTCATCAAGCAGATGAAGCCATTACGTATGGGATGTATCAAAGCAATCCCTATATAGGGTGGGAACAAGTCACACCACGCGCTAGCACTTGTGCTCCAAAACGCGCATCCCTCCTAGCAGCCACATCCAGCCTGTAATGTCGGGCAAATGAGAGCTTCAAAGCCCATGTTGCTGCACTGCAAATCTCATGAAGAGAGAGTGCTCCAGTTTCAGCCCAAGAGGAAGAAATCGCTCTTGTAGAATGTGCCTTAAAGGCTACAGGCGGAGGCCGGCCGGCAAGCAGATAAGCTGAAAAGATAGCTTCTTTGAGCCAGCGGGCAATAGTGGCTTTAGACGCTGGAGACCCTCTGCGAGAACCTGATAGTAAAACAAACAAATGATCAGAGGTCCTGAAAGAAATAGTAACTCGCAGATACTGCAACAGAGTCCTGCGCACATCCAACAGGTGCAACTGCCCAAAGGATTCTGGAAACTCCTCCTTAACAAAAGAGGGTAGAAAAATAGGCTGGTTTAGGTGAAATGCTGAAACCACCTTAGGCATGAAAGAAGGCATGGTACGAACCGTGACCCCGGACCCTGAAAATTGCAGAAATGGGTCTCGACAGGACAGTGCCTGGAGTCCTGACACCCGTCTCGCCGAAGTAATGGCCACCAGAAAGAGACGGCCTTTAGTGTCAAATCTTTCTCTGAAGCCTGCCGTAGCGGCTCAAAAGGAGAACCCTGCAGAGCCTTCAAAACTAGCCCCAGGTTCCAAGCTGGACAAGGTGCCCGCACGGGAGGATGGAGCCGAAGCACCCCTCTAAGAAACCCTGCCACATCTGGATGAGCAGCTAAAGACACGCCTGCAACCTTACCATGAAGGGAGGCTAATGCTGCCACTTGCACCCGCAGGGAATTATAGGCCAAGCCTTTTTGTACACCATCCTGCAACAAGTCCAGAATCGGCGAGACAGGAGCCCGCATGGGTGTGATCGCTTTTGAAACATACCAAGCCTCAAACTGGCGCCAGATCCTGGCATAAACCATGGAAGTGGACCGCTTGCAGGCCTGCAGGAGAGTGGAAACAACATTATTTGAATAGCCTTTGCCTCTCAATTGCGCCCTCTCAATAGCCATGCCGTAAGACCAAAACGGCAGGCGCCCTCCATGGCCACCGGTCCCTGCGACAATAGGTTCGGTACCAGAGGTAAAGGAAGAGGAGCCTCCACTAGCATCTGTCGGAGGTCCGCATACCAAGGCCCCCTGGGCCAATCCGGGGCGATGAGAACCACTTCTCCTGGGTGAAGTCGAATCCGCAGAAGCACACACCCTATCAAGGGCCACGGAAGGAACACATACCAGAGGCCCAGAGTTGAGCCAAGGCATCCAACCCGGCTGAGCGAGGATCTCTCCGTCTGCTGAAAAGCACAGGACTTTGGCAGTTGAGCTTGTCGCCATAAGATCCATTACGGGCTTGCCCCATTTGGCACATATCTGCAAGAATACTTAGTCTGCCAGTTCCCATTCCGCTGGATCGATTTGATGCCTGCTTAGATAATTGGCTTCCACGTTGCTCTGACCTGCAAAGTGAGCTGCCGACAGAAACTGTAGATGCAGCTCGGCACAGTGGCAAATCTGTTCGGCCTGCGCGGCCAGCGCTCTGCACTGAGTGCCGCCTTGTCGGTTTATGTAGGCAACTGTTGTCATGTTGTCCGACATCACTCTGACAGCCAATCCTTCCAGGGTCACTTGAAAGGCCAGAAGCGCCTGAAACACCGCTTTCAACTCTAGGCAATTGATGGACCACTCCGACTCGTCAGGTGTCCAAAGACCCTGGGCATGCTTCCCCTTACAATGTGCGCCCCAGCCCTTCAGGCTGGCATCTGTCACCACTAGGCACTAATCGGGGAGCGCCAGCGGCATTCCTCGCCGCAGCATGCTGTCTGAGAGCCACCACTCCATGTTGAGTCGGGCCGCAGGGAGCCAAGAGAGTCTGCATTGATAATCCTGAGATACTGGAGACCATCGTTGAAGCAGGGAATACTGCAGAGGTTTCAGGTGCGCTCTCTCCCAGGGCACCAAATCCAAGGTGGCCGTCATCAATCCCAACAGCTGGATAATGTCCCAAGCTCGCAGGCGGGGCATCCTCAGGAGCAGACAGACCTGATTTTTTTTTTTTTTTGTTACATTTGTACCCCGTGCTTTCCCACTCATGGCAGGCTCAATGTGGCTTACATGGGGCAATGGAGGATTAAGTGACTTGCCCAGAGTCACAAGGAGCTGCCTGTGCCTGAAGTGGGAATCGAACTCAGTTCCTCAGTTCCCCAGGACCAAAGTCCACCATCTGAAGCTTGCACCGCCTTTGCTCGGGTAGGAATACATATCCCGAGTCTGTGTCGAACCGTGCCCCCAAATATTTTAGAGATTGCGAGGGGGTCAGGTGACTTTTGGCTACATTGACGACCCAGCCCAGAGATTGCAGTACTGAGACCACTCTGGCTGTAGCTTGACGTCTCTCTGTTGC
Source organism: Microcaecilia unicolor (assembly GCF_901765095.1). Classification (NCBI taxonomy): domain Eukaryota; kingdom Metazoa; phylum Chordata; class Amphibia; order Gymnophiona; family Siphonopidae; genus Microcaecilia; species Microcaecilia unicolor. Next base: position 109,391,149 of record NC_044032.1, on the reverse strand, counting down.
GGAGTCCGCTCTGATGAGCCAGTCGTCTAGGTACGGGTGAACCCGGATACTTTCTCGCCTGAGAAAAGCAGCTACTACCACCATTACCTTGGAAAAGGTTCGGGGAGCTGTGTCGAGGCCAAAAGGCAAGGCCCGAAACTGGAAATGTTTTCCCATCACCGCATACCGCAGAAACTTCTGGTGCGGGGGCCAAATTGAAATGTGCAAGTAAGCTTCTTTCAGGTCCAGAGACGTGAGAAACTCTCCTGGCTGTACCGCCGCACTGACGTAGCGCAGGGTTTCCATGTGAAAATGCCGCACTCTTAGGGACTTGTTTAATTCTTTTAAGTCCAGAATAGGGCGAAAAGACCCACCTTTTCACGGCACCACAAAATAAATGGAGTAGCAGCCACAGCCGAAATCGGCGGGAGGCACCGGGGGAAACCGCCCCAATGTGAATCAAGCCTTGTAAGGTCTCCTCTACCGCCGCCCGTTTGGCGGCAGAACTGCATCGGGACTCCACAAACACGTCTCTTATCGGGGCATCGAATTCTATTCGGTATCCTTCTCTGATCAGGTCCAAGACCCACTGATCTGAGGTAATCTTGGCCCACTCCTCGAGAAAGAGGAGGGGGCCGGCGCACCCTCATTGAGAGGGTCGCCCTTGAACTCCAGGTCTTGAGCCTGCTGCTGCGGAATGTTTGTCCGAGCGAAAGGAGTTCCTCTGCTGAAAAACCGGCCACGAGAAGTGGACCCAGCAGAACGCCCCGGGCGGTACCTTCTAGCTTCACAGAAGCGAGGTCTATAAGAGGAGTGAACCGCCTGACCCTTGGAGGGAGGCCGCAGCCTATCCTCGGGTAAGCGCTGGGGTTTAGCATCTCCCAGGCCTTTCACAATTTTTTCCAACTCCTCACCAAACAGGAGAAGGCCTTGAAAGGACAACTTCACCAACCTTTGCTTAGAGGCCATGTCCGCCGCCCAATGTCGTAGCTACAGAAGACGGCGAGCCGTCACTGCTACAGCCATCTGTTTAGCCGAAGCTCTGACAATATCATAAAGGGCGACAGCCAAAAAGGTCAAGGCCGACTCCATTCGCGGAGCCACTTCAGACAAGGGCTCTGCTCCATCACCGGGCTGTTCCACTGCCTGTTGCAACCATGCCAGGCAGGCTCCAGCAGCATAACAACTGCATGCAGACGCCCGAATAGTAAGACCAGCAATTTCAAAGGACCGTTTAAGTGCTGATTCCAGTCTACGGTCTTGCATGTCCTTCAGGGCAACACCTCCTTCAACCGGGAGGGTAGTACATAAGTACATAAGTACATAAGTAGTGCCATACTGGGAAAGACCAAAGGTCCATCTAGCCCAGCATCCTGTCACCGACAGTGGCCAATCCAGGTCAAGGGCACCTGGCACGCTCCCCAAACGTAGTTTTCTTTGTCACAGCTCTGACTAGGGCATCCACCTTAGGCATTGCAAAGCGAGCCAAATGCTCCTCACTCAGAGGGTATAATTGCCCCATAGCCCTGGAAACTTTCAAAGGTCCTTCAGGGTCAGCCCATTGAGCTGAAATAAGCTCTTGGAGGGAGTCATGCAAAGGAAAGGCTCGAGCAGGCTTTTTGGTACTTGCCATCCTCAGATTTCCAGAGAAGGCCACGCCACTCCCAGGATCTTCAATAGAGAGGACCTGTAAGACAATCTGAAATAAGCGCTGGCAGCTCCTCGCGGTGGAAAATCCTCACCGCGGACGGATCATCTGGATCCAGTGGCCCTTCTACACCTTCCTCTGGCCACAAGGGCCTGCCAGACCCCTCAGAGTCACCACATCCCGACCACGGGGGGGGGGGGGGGGGGAAGGGGGGTGCGCCACTCTCTGAAGGGGAATTTACCCTTCTGCGCTTCTCTTGTGGCCAGCTATCAGAGAAAAACGCCTCAGAGGGCAATCCCAGGCCTGCATCCACCGGAGGGGCAATAAGGGGGGCCGTAGAAAACCCCTGTGGCTGAGCTCTTTTAAGCATATATGCAGTATGAAGCAATAATACAAAGTCAGGGGAGAAAAACTCGCCCTGGGCACCCGGTTCCAGTCCGGGGCTAGTAGCTCTTTGGCCAGCCTCAATTCGAGGGCCCCCTCCGGTCTCCAGACCCTCCGCCTCAGCGGGGGTCGCGCCATGTGGTGCTTTCAAAATGGCGCCCGCTGCCAGCTCCTCTGAGCAGGAAGAATCATCGCTCGCCATGCTCGGGCCGGCTCTTACGCCTGAACAGCATGTTTTACAGAGCCCCGCTGCTGATCTGCGCTTGCCACACTTGGAACAGCGCTTAACACTCTCTGCAGCCATCGCCGAAAAATGGCGGAAAATTCAAAATGGCGGCTTCACGACAAAAACGTCCCGATCACGGGCCCTCCCCGGACGAGTCAGAAAACACTCTTACCTCACTGGACCGAGTATACAAGCTCCGGTCACGCTGTAGAAACTGAAGAAAACCTCTTGTTTTTTGTTAACGCTGTGAGGAAAGTAGAGAAAACAGCAAAAGAGGCAATCAAATCAACTCCGGAGGTACAGAACAGTGTAAAAGGCAGGGTAAGGCAAACCAATGTGCCTGCATCCACCAAGTATAGATTGGGAAAGAGCAGGGAAAAGTGAAACTAATGTGCTCACATCCACTGGGGGGATGGGTAAGGCAGGGAAAGGGCTAACCTATGTGCCTTTAAAGTGAAGCTGCTATAGCCTCTAACACCCCGGCTAACAATTGGCAAGCCAGGAGCCACCCCCCAGGCAGATTTTTTAAGAAGCTTGATCAAGCTGCAACCACCCTGCTTGGGGAGATAGAGAATACTGAAGAGGCAGTGGAGCTAGCTGACCATGTGGCACTGTGAAATTTGAGTGCTCTCTATCTCCCCCTGCTGGTTGATGGACACAACCCATACGTAATGGCTTCATCTGCTTGATGACAAGGAAGAGAGATTTTCTACTCGCTCCAGAGGCCCTGGGCTTCCCTGACCTCTGAACACAATTAAGGAGCTTTCCGGGCACCTCACAAATGTCAGAGATTCCTAGAATTTATGGACAAATACTTGTGGCAATCTGGACCCCAATGCCGAGTAAAAATTGCAGACTGGAAAAAAGAGCATATGTGGGTTCTGGAAGGCAAGATGGGGGAGAGCCCTGGTGCAGCAGTAAGCCAATTTATATTTTTAAGCACTGGTAGAGCTCACTATAGCCATGACTACTGCACTGGAGCCCCACTTTACTCAACGTGCCTCCCAAATGTCACATTTGGAGACACTTTTCACAGATCTTGCCAGCTGAGTTCTGGAACTACAGACGTGTCGGTGCTGTGTAGGATGAACAGCAGGCCCTCCGTGCTGAGCTCACCATGCTTCACATTGAGGTTCATACTCCCCAGGAAAAAGCTAAGAAGCTTGTGAACAGATCGCAACATCACAACGGTGGTTAACGGAAGAAAATTTTGGACAAGAGGAGCAAGGATCAGTGAGGTTGGAGAGGGTGCGTCAGTTAGGGGCATCGTGAGCCTGGTGACATCTGGCCAAAGTGAAGTAAACTATGTGGCATAAATGCACAGGGGGCACGTCTCAATTGAAAGGAAGTTCTGGAATGAAGGGGAATAGGATGAAGGTGAAAGGGGATAGACTCAGAAGTAATCTTAGGAAATGCTTCATGGAAAGGGTCTTGGAATTCATAGACGGGCCTCCTGGTGGAAGTGGTGGAGATGAATTTAAGAGAGCTTGGGACAAGTACATTAGATCTCCAAAGGGGGGGGGGGGGGAGGGATAGTAGATGGCATAGATGGGCAGACTGGATAGGCCATATGGTCTTTAAATATCCTAATTTTTCTCTGTTTCTATGTAATTAAAATCAATTATGAATATATAGAAAGCCCAAAGAACAGGAGGAATCTACTAACCTAGGTAAGGGGGGGGGGGGGGGGGAAGAATGATTTCTGAATCATTTGTCTGCATTTATTTCAACTACCTACCTTCATATATTCTGGAAAGGGCTTTTGTATTTAAGCGTTCCCTGCCATTGAGTGGGAAAGTGCAGGGTACAAATGTTACAAATAAATAAATAAATAATAAATAAAACACAATGACAAATTACTACTAGAGAAATATATATCCAGATCTCTGATCAGGAAGTTAAATTATCTGATTTTATGAAATGTCTTTCCATCCATCGTGAAAAGATAAAAGCATACCACACAAGCTCATACATACCATAGTTAAAATCATACGTTTGTTATTTTTATTATACACCAGATTTTCAAACTATTTTTTTTTTTACTCTTCAACAAATGCTGAAGTATTAAAAAAAAAGTTTTAGTAGCATTGCAAAACCAGTGGGAGAAAAGGGGGCTTTCCTTCTTTAAACTATCACTTTCTGTTTCCTATTCTTGAGTTTCTACTTCCTCTGAGATTTATAGAAATATTCAATTCCCAGTTAAACTTAGCAACATGACCTAAGTTAGCACAAATAGGAAGGAGAAAAATTGATTCTCAATGCTTTTTTTTTTTTTTACTAGTCTCATTATTGTGCACTGGCCATTAATTTATTTGGAACTTGACTGCAAAATCATGTACAAAGCTTTGCATGCTTGATCCAAATTAAGTTTTGCAACTAATTAAAATGCAAACTGCAAACCAAGGAAGAAAAAAAAGAGACATTTCCAAGGACTTCAAGATGTTGAAAACATTTGAATACACAAATCATTCACTGAACAGTAGGTTTCCAGATATCTGTATAAACATTAACACAAACATAGACCTTGCAAAAGTGTAGGAATCATGATTTATTACTTATGGAGAACCTAATCATTACTGTTAGTATACTTTTAAATCTTAAGACATTTTTATGAAAGCCTCTTAGCGAGGTTTCCAAACCCTTTCCAGTTATTGCACTTCAGATGTTATGTGCGGTGGTGAAATTTGATATTACCTGTTAATTTCCTTTCCTTGAGTTCTACAAGACCAGTCCAGATCCAATCGGTTATGTCCACCAAACCACAAGTTGCCTCCTTTGTGGATCTCATGCTCAACCAACAGTGCTTAGCAAAAGTAGACCAAGTTGCAGCTCTACAAATGAGAACCAGCAAAACTGCACGAGATTTGGTTCAAGAGGCCACCATACCTCTGGTTTAATGTACACTTAACTCCTTAGGAGATACTCATCCTTGAAATAAATAAAAACTGATGAAAAAACATCCCAAAACCATCATGCAAGATGACCTTACAATCTACCATGCCTTTCTCAGCACCTCCAAATATAGTTAAAAAAAAAAAAAAAAGTCTACCTGACCTTCTGAAATCCTTACTAAGTCTTTAAGTACCACAAGAGAACACTATGTCCATCCAAAAGTCTTGAGATTCTAAATTCATCTCCACAGTCCACTCAAACGAGAGGAGGTCTAAAAATTGGTTCACACAAATGACCAATACTATCTTTGGAAAAAAAGGAATGTACAGTATGGATGGGAACAGCAGTTCAGATGAAACCACAAAAGAACAAACCTTCACAAGACTCAAAGAACACCAAACACACAGAAAAGGTGACCAATCAACATCAGACAATGCTCTATATGTTCAAAGTTCTTTATTTTCAACATCCAAGACAACACGGGCCGGGCCATGTTTCAGCCACTAGGCCAGCATCAGGAGTCTATAAAACCATATAAACAATCTAAGGACCAAACCTTACAAACGTAAAAATGACCATGCATAAAAATCGATATAAATAATAAAAATCAAAAATCTGCCTGAAGATTAAATACAAATAAAATGGAAGACGAAAAATGTCCGTAAAATTCTTGACTACTTAATCACTAACAATAATGCATAAAAACAAAAGGAAACGCTGGTCATGTGGTACTCAGAGACATTCAATTGATGATTTGCAAAGTTTTGTATTCAAACAAGTACAGACAAGAAGGAGAGGTGGTGACACTGACAGTATGCTGATGTGTGCAGAATGTTTTATTTTTGAATTAAATACAGTCAATCCATGTGGCCTTAATGCTGAATTAGATCTTAGACCTTTTTTATGACAACCTTATTTCAGGTATGGTGATATGTTACAGTGTTTTTGAGCTCTTACATTATTTATTCATTCATTTATAATTTGTTTATTTGATGCTTTATTTATCTCTTTTTAACATTGTTAAACATGTTTGTATTTTATGGTTAGATTGATTTTTAACTATTTTTTTTAATTTTATTCTATTTGATATATATTGGTATTTAAGGGTCAGACTTAACATGGTGTATAAATCTACCACAGGACATTTATTTTTTCATACAATATAAAGCTGCATTCATTTGTATCCCTTAGGAAACTGGAATGCAGTTGTCTTGCATTACTGTTTAATATTGTTTCACATACCAGCTTATGAGATTTCATTTGTTTTCACACTTTATCATACATTTTTTTAAGTACTCATAATAATTTGTGTTTCATTTTTTGTCCATATACTTCTGGCACATTTTGCTTTCATCTTCTTTATATTATGCATTGACAAAGTAAGCATAGTAATGCATTTTTATTAGATGGTTACAGAAAATTACAGAGCATATTCAAAAGAATGGATTGAGACAAAGCCAACATGGATTTAGTAAAGGGAAATCTCACCTTGCCAACCTACTACATTTCTTTGAAGGGGTGAACGGACAAGTGGATAAAGGTGAGCCAGTTGATATTGTGTATCTGGATTTTCAAAAGGCATTTGACGAAGTACCTCATGTAAGACTCTACAGCAAATTGGAAAGTCATGGGATAGGAGGTAGTGTTTTATTGTGGATTAAAAATTAGTTAAAGAATAGAAAACAGAATAGGGTTAAATGGTCATTATTCTCAATGGAGAAGGGTAGATAGTGGGATTCCGCAGGGGTCTGTGTTGGGACCGCTGCATTTTAACATTTATAAATGATCTAGATATGGGAATAACTAGTGAGGAAAATAAATTTGCTGACGACACAAAGTTATTCAAAGTTGTTAAATCGCAAGAGGATTGTGAAAAATTGCAAGATGACCACACAACTGGGCATCTGGGTGGCAGATGATGTTTAATGTGAGCAAGTGCAAAGTGATGCATATGGGAAAGAGGAACCCAAACTATAGCTATGTGATGCAAGGTTCTGCGTTAGGAGTCACCGACCGGAAAAAGGACCTAGGAGTCATTTTTGACGATACTTTGAAACCCTCTGCTTAATGTGCTGCGGCAGCAGAGAAAGTAAAATAGAATGTCAGGTATTAGGAAAGTAATGGAAAATAAACATGAGGATGTTATAATGCCTTTGTATCGCTCCATGGTGAGACCACACCTTGAATACTGTATGCACTTCTGGTCGCCACATCTCAAAAAGATATAGTGGAATTAGAAAAGGTACAGAGAAGGGCGACGAAAATGATAAAGGGGATGGGATGACTTCCTTAAGAGGAAAGGCTGAAATGGCTAGGGCTCTTCAGCTTGGAGAAAAGACGGCTGAAGTGAGATATGATAGAGGTCTATAAAATACTGCATGGAGTGGAACAGGTAGACGTGAATCGCTTGTTTATTTATTTATTTGCATTTGTATCCCACATTTTCCCACCTATTTGCGGGCTCAGTGTGGCTTACAATACATTGTAAAAGATGGAAGTGCAGTTGGTTGCAGTACAATTATGGGTTACATTGTGAAGAATTATATAAAACAGAGTAAATTCAGGATATTCTTAGGGGATAGAACAGTGGAATATAACAGTGGTGAGTTGAGAGGGGGGCAAAACATTATTGAGGGAACAGGGAGGTCTGACAATTTTATCTGTGGGTAGGGTTTAAGAGTGGTGAGAGCGCGTGAGTAGAGGTTCAGAGAGTGTATTGGTGCGTGTCTATGAGATTGTATGGGCTTTATGTGTTTTGATCCTTGCCATAGATTTTCTCGAAGAGATAAGTCTTTACTCTTTCAAAAAAAAAAAAAAAAAAAAAATCTCTGGAATTCGTTGCCACAGAATGTGGTAAATTAAACGAGAGGGATTTCATTTAAGAACAGCTTTTTCGCGATCAAAGAATTTGAAAGAAATCCTCAGTCCAGCAGCATTACCAGATAACATTGTCAACACACCCTCATTAGCAGTCGGTCACCATAAATGCCACAAAATACACTGCAAAACTTGTGATTTAACGATCGAAACAGACAATTTTACACACAATGGGGTGGTGTATAATTTAAACCAATGCACCACTTGCAGATCGGTAGGCGTGATTTACTACATATGATGTCCGTGCAACAAGCTATACATTGGTAAAAGACCAGGTCATTACATGCTAGGATGACCGAATTTGGCTCAGAATTTAGGAGCGCCATTAGTTCAACATTGTGCACAACACCACCATCAGCTTGACAGTTTACAGTGCATGGTGATAGAGCAGGTCAGCCCCATGTTGAGGGGCGGCGATTATAACAGAAGGCTGCTACAGAGAGAGACATACTAGATCTACCATTTGAATACCTTAGAGCCGGAGGGCTTAAATACATATTTACATTGGGGTTGCTTCAGTTAAGTCCACAGCAGCGATTAATCAGCTGCTTCCAGGTAGTCTCGGGGTGGCTTTGAGCAATTCGTAGGCAGCGGGAGTTTTGAATCAGCTGTTTCCGGTCTGTTTCTAGTTAAATAGATGCCACCACCATATTGCATCTTCAATGCATGGCATGTAAATGGCGCAAGAGAGGTGTAACGGTAAGCCTTGAACATATCGGTACAGAGTATGTTTCACAAGTAAGGTGTAGACATCTTGCAGAGCTTTACATAGAATTTTTATTATTGTAGGTCCGGAGCCATTATCTCCCCTTGACAAAGCGTCCTTGCGAAACAGGCACCTGTCGGGGAAACAGGGGCATGCCGGTCGACACAGATAAGTAAAGCGCAGCCATTCATGTGAACAAGATTTGGATAACTCCTCTTTAGAAAGTGATCATAGAAGAACACCACAATAGTAGTTACCAGACATTACTAGTATAAAAAGGAGGGGGAAGGAGAGTCGATGATTATTAACATACACAGAAGTTAAGACTCACCGCAAGGTGGAGTGAAATCAGCTGTGTAAAGTGTATGAGACTCCTCCTCTAGCAGTAGTATCTGCAAGATCGCGTGCTACAGCAGCGGGCAATACTCTGAACAGCAGCTCTACTCTTGTTTAATTTGATATTGTAGACATCAGTAGAGATCAGCTGCTCTTTGTTTGACAGTGTTACAGAATGTGGAAAAAGTATTTTAGCTTTGTGAGGTTTAAAAAAAAGGTTTAGATAGCTTCCTAAAAGAAAAGTCCATGGGCCATTATTAAAATGGACTTGGGAAAATCCACTGCTTATTTCATATTTTATATATATATATATATATATATATATATATATATATATATATATATATATATATATATATATATATAAAGTTTCAGTGGTATTCACTTTATTATACACTGTCCTAATTGATGTTGCACTATTAATTACAGGACCTTTCACTCACATTTGTAGGGGCTGTATCAGTTTTATGGTGCATTTTGTATTAGTCCTTTTCTAATGCATTGATGATGTGGGTTTTGAAGCACTGTCATCTACTCTTCATTTACCCAACATTAAGTTCTTTTTGCGGTATCCTTTTGGATCTTATACTATATGTATTAAGTGTTTGCCATACATCCATTTTTATCAGCAGTTCGGGCGAGTGTTACCTTTTATTATTTTATTTTTTTCATATGACATCATGCCTAGATGAACTGCAAGGTATTTAATCTTCCTGCGCAATGTCTTGGGTCTTTTATTAACGCAGAGGTTGATGTAGAGATTGCTTTCCTTGAAGATTTAGCCTTAGCTTTGATTCTATTTAGGTCCTTATATTCATTTTGAACCGTTTTTTTTAGGTCTTCTTGGATGTTTTCCAATTTACACACCTTGAAAAACACAGTATTTTCATTTTTAGTTTCTTTTATATACCTGTGGGATTTTTATAATTTTTAAATATTTTATAGTCTGTCACATTTATTTTTTACCCCATATCCATTTGATTAATGTTTATGTTATCACATGTACCTATTATCTAGTACCAGTTTATTTGATGAATATTTGTTATTCTTTCTCTTCTATATTTGATTTAAAATTAGTAAGTTCCGTATGCATATTCTTCATACAATGTATGTACCAGGAGGTATTAGATATAAAATTGTAGTTGTCAGTGGTCTCTCCAAACACATTGATTTTATGTCTCTTCAGTACCAAGTGACCATCAACCTCTTTTGGTTCTTTATGCATTATAAGCAGTCAAGTGAAGATACTTATCACGTTCTCTGAGGACAGCAGGCAATTCATTCTCGCATGTGTGTGATGTCATCCACATCACCCAGTGTGGAGCTTAAACAAGCTACTAGAGCATCAAAAGCATGCACAGCATTCCTATCACACATGCACAAGTGCCTTCCCACTCGCAGCGACAGCACGGGACCATAAGTACAATACAATAAGGAGACAACTACCAAGGGGAGGCGGGAGAGTATGTAAGAATTAATGGCCTGATGTTCTCAGAGAACACCAGCTACAGGTAAGTATCTTTGCTTTCTCAGAGGTCAAGCTACTAGGGTCACTGAAAACCACCACCATAGGTCAACTAAGCCTCGCAATGAAGAGGACAAAATTATAATTTACCTGAAACTATATACCGCTGGATGAGAGTGCAGCCTGGAACAGAATGGGCCTAAGGGGGGTGGCACTGGATGTTTGTTTGTTTGTTTGTTTTTTTTTGGGGGGGAGGGGGTTGGTGTCAATATATCTTACAAGTAACAATACTTGCTACAGAAAAACACAGAAACATTTGATAATTAGGGAAACTAATAAAGAAATATCATAAATCTGCTTCTTAGACCACCAAAACAAGGGAGAGAGACCTGAAATAGAAAGGGAGAAATAGACAAATCAAAATATAAAGGAATAAGCAATAGTACACCAAATCATCAGGTCATATTACAATAAATCAAACTAATTATTAGAGAGTTTCTTAAGGTCCAAAAAAGCTCTTAATTGGGCTGGAATGAAAAAGGTATACTGGACACCTAAAGTATCCCATTAGACACTTGCAGGGGTAAGCTAATAAAATGTAGCTCCCACATCCTTTGTCTCCACACGCATTGCTAAAAATTCTTTCCTTCTATCCTGAGTTGCCTTAGTCACATCAAGAAATAACCACAGTGTTTTGACCACATAAAGTCACTTCAGAGTTACAGAAGTGCAACTTCATTACAAAGTTGAGGTTTTGCTCAAAAACAAACGAGACTAACAAAGTAGCTCTTTCTTGAACATCACAGAATGACTCTGCCAGAACTGCTGATAAATCTTTTAATGCATTTTTTTCTCGAGCTGATATTGTATCCCTTGAAGCATTTGGCAAATAATAAATCTTATTAAAAACAGAGGTATAAATAAAAAAGATTAAACATTAAAAAAAAAAAGAGGTATAGTATTTAAAGGAAACTTAAAAATCTTAACCAAATAATTTTTGAAGGGAAAGAGGAGGGGAATGGTACTTGATACCTTTGTGGGTTTTGTAACTACATTCAAAGCAGTTTACATAGTATATACAGGTACTTATTTGTACCTGGGGCAATGGAGGATTAAGCAACTTGTGTACAGTCACAAGCTGCTGCAGTGGGAATCAAACCCAGTTCCCCAGGATCAAAGTCCACTGCACTAATCACTAGGCTACTCCTACCCAGACCAACTGCCTTAGGAAAATTAAGTACCCGTAAGTTCAGTCTGCAGTTAGTTTTCAAGCTGTTCAAATTTGCATTGTATCACAGTTCTTTCGTTAATAATATTAAGAGACAGTAGCTTTTAAATCTTTAATGTCTGATTGGGTCTGCTGGAAAAATCCCATACCATCCTGCTTAACCTTCTCAACAGATTTTGATAGCAAGTCAACCTTGCCCACTGAGTCAGAAATCGCACAACTGGAGCACATGCACCCGCAGCTTTCCTACCCACTCCTCAGGAAGGAACACCACCTCCCAGGCCATATTGAAGCGGACTCCAAGATGCTACACAAAAGCTGATATGGAACCAGATAACTCTTGCACTGGTTCACCACCAAGCCCAGCAACTCCAGAAGGAAAATCACTCACATGGTGACCACCTGACCTCCACCTCTGAGTTGGCCCAAATCAGCCAGGTGTTCAGGTACGGGTGAAGCCGAACCCCTTGATGCCACAGATGCTCTGCCACCACTAACATTACCTTGGAAAATGTGAGTGGCAACATAGCCAGGCCAAAAGGCAAGGCCCGAAATTCAAAGTGCTGCCCCAGCACACAGAAGCACAAACAGCATCTGTGGTGACTCACAAGGGGATGTGGAGGTATGCCTCTGCAAGGTACAGGAAGGACAAGAACTTTCCCGGCGTTCCAGACGCAATGAATGAGTGCAGTGTCACCATCTGAAAATGCAGGGCCTGGGACAGATGGGAACACCATCCCAAACCTTGGTCTGCTGGCGGTAGACGCCCCACCGCCCTACACACAGACTGCAGAGTAAGGGCAACTGCTTGCTACTTCACAGCAGTGCAGCAAAGTGAGACCATAAAGGTGTTGGGAATTGGACAGGCGACTCCATGGTGTATTCCCTTTCGACCACCTCCAGGACCCACTGACACCAAGTGATATGTGCCCATTTGTCCTGGAAGAGAGACAACCTGCCTCCTCCTGGGATCAAGGGGCCTGACGCACCCTCATTGGGTAGGACGGGTGGCTGCAGTTCCACCTGAGGAACCCCAGGATCGGCTCCTTTGGCATCACGAAAGGAGCATGTTTGAAGGACCCGCTTTGGCTCTCTCCCTGGGTCAAAGCACAACACAGACCAGAACTCAGCCATCCCTTGGAATGCCTCAAGGAAGAAGTGGCGTGTTAAGCCCAGGGAGCCGGAGAGGCTGCACCTCTCCCATGTTCTTCACAGGCTTCTCCAAATCCTCATAGTATTGCCAAAAGGGCAGCTGACAACAGCTTCTTGTAAGCTACATTCGCCACCCAGTGGCAGAGCCACGACCATTGAAGCAGCAACCAAGAGGGAGGCCAAGGAGACCAGATTATAAAGAACATTCACTAACAAGGCTGCAGCAGACTCCAAAGTGCCACCTCCAGGGAATCTGGGAACTGCTGCAACCAACGCAGCAAGGACCTCACCTCATAACTGCCACAGACAGTGGCTTGAATGCTGGACATCCCTATCAAAAAGGCAAGACGGAGCTGCTGCTTCACCTTATTATGGAGCTCTTTAAGAGCTGAACCCCCCCACTCCCAGACCAGAACATTGGTCACCCAGTGATCGCCATGACCAGAGCATCCATCTTAGGGAAGGTCCAATGTTTTCCAACCTCCTCTGGAGCAAAAGTATAAAGGATATCCATAGGGGACCATCCAGATTTTCCCACTCCACCAACATAATGCTGGTAACAGGCTTGTGAAAGGGAAAAGTGGAGTGGAGGAGTGGCCTAGTGGTTAGGGTGGTGGACTTTGGTCCTGGGGAACTGAGGAACTGAGTTCGATTCCCACTTCAGGCACAGGCACACAGACCACATGAGAGCACTCCTCTACAGGCTCAAGAGGTAGAGGGTCCCCAGAATCAGAGTTCAACGAGGACCAAGAGGGATCGGTGCATCTGGCATCCATCCCCCCTCAGTCCTGTGCTGCTTAAAACCCAAGCAGGTTCCCCACTGGAGAGGGGGAAGTCCCTATCTGACTGCAACTGCTGCTGGACCAACTATGCTAAAATCTGGAGCCAAAAGGCTCCCAGAACCCCACTGGGAACTGTCAAATGGACCCGAGGGGGAGAGGAAAAGAAGACTCCTCACCCCCAAGACCCGAAGTAGAAGGAACAGGTTCACGCTGCTGAGAAGCAGGAGGAGAAGCAGCCAGTGGAGGGAGGGAGGAGGGGGGGGAGTCAACTCTGGCACCCCGGGCTGTTTTTAAAGTCTGAAATGGCCCATCACACTGTGAGCACAGAGAATTGGCAGCAGTGCTATGATGTGGCTCTTGACACAGTGCAGCACTCTCCATGCGCCATCCTGAGGTCAATAAGGGTATTAAACCAGGGAGATTCCTTAACTGCCATATTCCTGCACTGGGCTGCTATGATTTTTGTTTTCTTTTTTTGCAGATAGCTCTTAAAGCTGCAGTAGCAGCACAATAGCCTTACTCCCTCAAACACAAAATAAAACTGCCAAGGTAGTTTGGGAGCGTGGAATTTTAGCACCTGGGAGCTGCAGAGGGAGTTCATGGGGGACAAACCCAAACAGAGTGAACAGACAACAGGAGTGGAGGTTTAGGGACCCGCACACCTCAGGCAAAATCCCTCCGGACCAAGCAAAAGCCTCACCCAGAAGCATTAAAAAGCACAACTAGGGGCTGCGGAGACATGTTCTAAAACCGCAACAGTGAACCTGGGAGCTCGACCATGCTGTGCGGCCGCAGCCAGCATAGCAAGGAACTAGGCAGAGCACCAACAGCATGATCTACCACCTGCTAGAAGGTAGAGAAAAATGAAAAACAAAATAATGTATATTTCCAGGGAGCACCACCAGTGTTATATCCAAGGCCGTGGAGTCAGAGTCATGGAGTTGAGCCAGTAAAAATGTACAGACTGATGCCAATCTTCAAGCTAAATAAATAAAACAACATTTATAATACATGGGTAAATTCATTTTTTGTCCTGTTAAAGCCCAATATCAATTCACTTTTTCCAGGGCTATTAATCAACAGGAATCCACCAACCTGATGTGATACGCTCTCCGATTGATGCTCGGTACTTCTTTATTGTGCACACTCTGCAACTGGCAATAAGAGAGTCTGCAAGAAGGGCATGCTATTGGTCTAATTGACAAGGTGAGGAATGTAATTATTGCTGCCAGAACACCTAAAATTGTTTCCATTTTGAAGAGAAGTGTTGGACAAGTGGCAATTGATTAAGCCATATGCTGGGGTAGTATCTACTTAATATCAACTGAGAATAAGTTTGATTTTGAAAGATATCTAGATTAGGAGGAGCATGCAAAGCGTCTCTGCATAGAAAAGGATTCCACTGAACTCACAGAGAGCTAATGGGAAAATTAGGTTCTTACCTTGGTAATTTTCTTTCCTTTAGTCATAGCAGATGAAGCCATTACGTATGGGTTATGTCCATCAACCAGCAGGGGAGATAGAGAGCACTCAAACTTTCACAGTGCCCTCTTGGCCAGCTAGCTCCACTGCCTCTTCAGTATTTGAAGCTTCCAAAGCAGTATGGCAAACCGCAATGGGAATCACAAGAGCTTTCCTCACAGCGAACGATGGCCCATCACAAGGGCATGAACTCATAAAGGAGGGAATGCACATCCTCCTGGAGGGAATACACTCATCCTCCTTATAAGTGGAGGGGAACACACGCGCCTCCTGGAGGGAATCACACATCCTCCCAACACACTGGAGGGAATGAACTCATCCTCCTATTTATAGAACTGGAGGGGAACACACGCGCCTCCTGGAGAGAATCAACACATTCTCCAAAACATGCTGGAGGGAATGAACACATCCTCCTAAATTTAAACTGAACATGAATCCTGAAGATTGTTTTCCAACTTTCTCCCAAGGAAGGAACTTCAGGAAATTAGAACAGAACCTGAAAAACAGATTCATAGCATACAGACAATCATACAGGGAGGGCTCATGGCTTCATCTGCTATGACTAAAGGAAAGAAAATTACCAAGGTAAGAACCTAATTTTCCCTTCCTTGTCATCAAGCAGATAAAGCCATTACGTATGGGATGTAACAAAGCAATCCCTAGATAGGGTGGGAACAAGCCACACCACGCGCTAGCACTTGTGCACCAAAACGCGCATCCCTCCTGGCAGCCACATCCAGCCTGTAATGTCGGGCAAAGGAGAGCTTAGAAGCCCATGTTGCTGCACTGCATATCTCTTGAAGAGAGAGTGCTCCAGTTTCAGCCCAAGAGGAAGAAATCGCTCTAGTAGAATGTGCCTTAAAGGCTACAGGTGGAACCCTGCCGGCCAGCAGATAAGCTGAAATGATAGTTTCTTTGAGCCAGCGGGCAATAGTGGCCTTAGACGCTGGAGACCCTCTGCGAGAACCGGATAGCAAAACAAACAGATGATCAGAAGTCCTGAAAGAGTTAGTAACTCGCAGATACTGCAGCAGAGTCCTGCGCACATCCAAAAGGTGCAGCTGCCCAAAAGATTCTGGAAACTCTTCCTCTGAAAAAGAGGGCAAGAAAATAGGCTGGTTTAAGTGAAAGGCTGAAACCACCTTAGGCATAAAGGAAGGCACGGTACGAACCGTGACTCCGGACTCTGAAAATTGCAGAAATGGGTCTCTACAGGACAGCGCCTGGAGCTCTGACACCCGTCTCGCCGAGGTAATGGCCACCAGAAAAACGCCTTCAGTGTCAAGTCTTTCTCCGATGCTCGCCGAAGTGGCTCAAAAGGAGATGCCTGCAGGGTTTTCAAAACTAGCCCCAGGTTCCAAGCTGGACAGGGTGCTCGCACTGGAGGTCAGAGCCGAAGCACCCATCTAAGAAACCGTGCCACATCTGGGTGAGCCGCCAAAGACACGCCTTCCACCTTACCACGAAGGGAGGCCAACGCTGCCACCTGCACCCGCAGGGAATTATAGGCCAAGCCTTTTTGTACACCTTCCTGCAAAAAGTCCAGAATCGGCGAGACAGGAGCCCGCACTGGAACAATGGCTCTGGAAGGACACCAAGACTCAAACAGGCACCAAATCCTGGCATAAGCCACGGAAGTGGACCGCTTGCGGGCTTGCAGGAGAGTGGAAATAACTTTATTGGAATAACCTTTATCCCTCAATTGCGCCCTCTCAATAGCCATGCCGTAAGACCAAAGCGGCCGGCGTCCTCCATGGCTACCGGTCCCTGAGTCAACAGGTTCGGTACCAGAGGTAACGGCAGAGGAGCCTCCAGAAGCATCTGTCGGAGGTCTGCATACCAAGGTCTCCTTGGCCAATCCGGGGCGATGAGGACCACTTCTCCTGGGTGCAGCCGAATCCGCAAGAGCAGGCGCCCTATCAAGGGCCATGGGGGAAACACATAAAGTAGACCCGGAGGCCAGGGTTGAGCCAAGGCATCCAACCCCGCCGAGCGAGGATCTCTCCGTCTGCTGAAGAAGCACGGGACTTTGGTATTGGCACTTGTCGCCATCAGATCCATCACGGGCTTGCCCCATTTGGCACAGATCTGCAGGAATACTTCGTCTGCCAGATTCCATTCTGCTGGATCGATCTGATGCCTGCTCAGATAATCGGCCTGCACATTGCTCTGACCTGCAATATGAGCTGCCGACAGACACTGAAGATGCAGCTCGGCCCAGTGGCAAATCAGTTCGGCCTGCGTGGCTAGTGCTCTGCACCTTGTTCCGCCTTGTCGATTTATATAGGCCACCGTTATCGTGTTGTCCAACATCACTCTGACAGCCAATCCTTCCAGGGTCACTTGAAAGGCCAGAAGCGCCTGAAACACCGCTTTCAACTCTAGGCGGTTGATGGACCACTCAGACTCCTCGGGTGTCCATAGACCCTGGGCATGCTTCCCCTTGCAGTGTGCGCCCCAGCCCTTCAGGCTGGCATCTGTTACCACTAGGCACCAAACGGGGAGCGTCAGCGGCATTCCTCGCCGCAGCATGCTGTCCGAGAGCCACCACTCCATGCTGAGACGGGCCACAGGGAGCCAAGTAAGTCTGCATTGGTAATCCTGAGAAATAGGAGACCATCTCCGGAGTAGGGAATACTGTAGAGGTCTCAGGTGCACTCTCGCCCAGGATACCACTTCCATCGTAGCTGGACAATGTCCCAAGCTCGCGGGCGGGGCATCCTCAGGAGCAGACGGACCTGATTCTGAAGCTTGCACCACCTTGGCTCAAGTAGTAACACATAGCCCGAGACTGTGTCGAACCTGGCCCCCAAAAACTCTAGAGATTATGAAGGGGACAGGAGACTTTTGACCATATTGACGACCCAGCCTAGAGACTGCAGTACTGAGACCACTCTGGCTGTAGCTTGTAAGCTCTCTGTTGCAGAGTCTGCTCTGATGAGCCAGTCGTCTAAGTACGGGTGAACCCTGATACCTTCTCGCCTGAGAAAAGCAGCTACTACCACCATTACCTTCGAAAAGGTTCGGGGAGCTGTGGCGAGGCCAAAAGGCAAGGCCCTGAACTGGAAATGTTTTCCCAACACCGCAAACCTCAGAAACTTCTGGTGCGGGGGCCAAATCGGTATGTGCAAGTAAGCTTCTTTCAGGTCTAGAGACGTGAGAAACTCTCCTGGCTGAACCGCCGCAATGACGGAGCGCAGGGATTCCATGGGGAAATGCCGCACTCTCAGGGACTTGTTCACTTCTTTTAAGTCCAGAATAGGGCAAAAGGACTCACCTTTTCGCGGCACCACAAAGTAGATGGAGTATCGGCCGCAGCCTTGCTCGACGGGAGGCACCGGGATCACTGCCCCTAACTGAATCAGACCTTGTAAAGTCTCATCCACCGCCGCCCATTTGACGGCAGAACCGCATCGGGACTCCACAAACACGTCTCTTACTGGGGCGTTGAATTCTATTCTGTATCCATCTCTGATCAGGTCCAGAACCCACTAATCTGAGGAAATCTTGGCCCACTCCTCGACAAAGAGGGAAAGCCGTCCTCCGATGACAGGCATCGAGGAGAGGGCCGGCGCACCATCATTGAGAGGGTCGCCCCTGAACTCCTGGTCTTGAGCCACCGGCTGCGGAACGCTTGTCCGAGTGAAAGGAGTTCCTCTGCTGACCACTGGCACGTGAAGTGAACCCAGCAGAACGCCCCGGGCAGTACCTTCTAGCTTCACGGAAGCGAGGTCTGTACGAGGAGTGGACCGCCTGGCCCTTAGAGGAAGGCCTCTGCCTATCTTCGGGCAAGCACTGGAGTTTTGAATCACCCAGGCCTTTCACAATTTTCTCTAACTCCTCACCAAATAGGAGAAGTCCTTGAAAAGGCAACTTCACCAACCTTTGCTTAGAGGCCGTGTCCGCTGCCCAGTGTCATAGCCACAGACGACGGCGAGCCGCCACTGCTACTGCCATTTGTTTAGCCGAAGCTCTGACAAGGTCATAAAGGGCATCAGCCAGGAAGGACAAGGCCACCTCCATCCGCGGAGCCACATGCAAGAAGGGCTCCGCTCCATCTCCGGGCTGAGCCACTGCCTGTTGCAGCCAAGCTAGGCAGGCTCTCACAGCATAACAGCTGCATGCAGACGCCCGAACAGTGAGACCTGCAATTTCAAAGGACCGTTTCAACGCTGTTTCCAGCCTACGGTCTTGAACATCCTTCAGGGCAACACCTCCTTCAACAGGGAGGGTAGTTCTCTTTGTCACCGCAGTGACTAGGGCATCCACTGTAGGCATTTGAAAACGAGCCATATGTCCCTCACGCAGAGGGTATAACTGCCCCATAGCCCTGGAAACTCTCAAAGGTCCCTCGGGGTCAGCCCACTGAGCCGAAACAAGCTCTAGGATGGAGTCATGCAAAGGGAAGGCTCGAGCAGCTTTCTTGGTACTAGCCATCCTGGGATTACCC
The DNA here is from genome assembly GCF_901765095.1 of Microcaecilia unicolor. Taxonomy (NCBI): domain Eukaryota; kingdom Metazoa; phylum Chordata; class Amphibia; order Gymnophiona; family Siphonopidae; genus Microcaecilia; species Microcaecilia unicolor. The sequence goes on along the minus strand of NC_044032.1, from coordinate 109,371,542 downwards.
GAGGAGGCCATGCCACTGACAGGATCTTCAATCGAGAGGGCCTGCAGGGTATCTGAAATAAGCGCTGGCAGCTCATCACGGTGGAAAATCCTCACCGCGAAGGGATCATCCAGATCCTGTGGTAAATCCGCACCTGACTCTGGTTCCTCAGACCAAGAACGTCTGTCACAGTTCTCCGAATCCTCACACCCCGACCACGGGGGGGAAAAAGGTGCACCACAATCTGAAGGAGAATTAATCCTTCTGCGCTTATCTTTAGGCCAAGCATCCAGGAAAAAAGCCTCACTGGGCAGTCCCAGGTCAGAATCCATCGGGGGGGCAATCAGAGGAGCCTCAGGCGACCCTTGAGGGAGGGCTCTTTTCATCATGTATGCTTTATGCAGCAAAAGCACAAAATCCGGGGAGAAAATCTCACCCTGGGCACCCAAATCCTGTCCGGTGCTAGCCACTCCTGAAATAACCTCATCTCGAGGTGCCCCACCAGGCTCAGGTCTCTCCGTGTCCATGGAGGCCGCGCCATGCGGTGTAAGCAAAATGGCGCCCGCTGCCAGCTCAGAGCGGGAAGAAACATCGCTCGCCATGCTCGGGCCGGCTCCTACGCCAATACAGCACGATTTACAGAGCCCTGCTGCTGATTTGCGCTTGCCACAAGTGGAACAGCGCTTTACATTGTCCGCAGCCATCGCCGTAAAACGGCAGTAAAATCCAAAAATGGCGGTTCGCGCCAAAATCGCCCCGATCGCGGGCCCACCCCGGAGGAGTTGGAAAACACTCTTACCTCAAGGGATCTAGTGTACAACTACGATCCTGCTGAAAATCAGGTCAAAAACCTCTGTTCCAGCGTCTCTGCGTTTAAAAACGCGACGTGACTTTTTTTTTTTTTAAGCTGTGAGGAAAGCAGAGGTATTGAAGACTCCGGAGGCTCAGATGAGTGGGAAAGGCAGGGAAAGGGCGAACCTATATGCCTGCATCCACTGTTGGTGGGTAAGGACAGGGAAAGCAAGGCAATATGTCCACATCCACAGAGGTATGGGTAAGGCAGGGAAAGGGCTAACCTATGTGCCTTTAAAGTGAGGCTGCTATAGCCTCCAACACCCCGGTTAACAACTGGCAAGCCAGGAACCACCTCCAGGCAGATTTTTCTGGAGCTCAAACAAGCTGCAGCCACCTGCTAAGGGAGATAGAGAATACTGAAGAGGCAGTGGAGCTAGCTGGCCAAGAGGGCACTGTGAAAGTTTGAGTGCTCTCTATCTCCCCTGCTGGTTGATGGACATAACCCATACGTAATGGCTTCATCTGCTTGATGACAAGGAAACATTTGTTACAACTTGGTTATGGATTACATTGTGCAGAGTTGTGCGAGACATTCAAATATCATTAGGAATATGACAATGGGACATCAACATAGAAACATTGGAAGGAGACAATGGGAAGCTAAAGGGCAGTGTTAGATACAAAGACATATGGTGTACATAGTTCCGTGAATAAGTGTATGATTGACTGGATTACGGGATGAGGGATCAGAAGTGGATGTATGTTGCATTGATGAACAGTGAGTATGGACTCTATGTGTTTTGGCTCTTTCCGTAAGTTTGTTCAAACAGGTGAGTCTTAAGTAGTTTACGGAAGGAAGCTTGTTCGTTAATCACTCTTAGGTTGCGCATCAAACTTCATTACTAGAGGTAAAATTGACACTGAAAAATTCTGGTCTAAATTAATCAATTACTTTCCATCTCACATTCACCAGTTTTAATTCAGAATTGCAATGACATGTGCAAAGCACTACTAAATGAGATAGTGCCTGAAAAATCTAAACCCAGACCTATGAGAAAATTGTCTACATGGTTCAATGATGAACTTTTAAATAATAATAATACATAAATAAAACTATTTATAACTTACTATAACTCAATCTAAGCAGGAACAAAATCCAAATTAACAAAAATAAATAACAAAAACATACATTGTAATACCTAATACAGGCTTACACGAGGCTGTGAAAATAAAAACAAGACATCAGTCTCTATTGAAATGAAACTATCATTCATCTGATGATCCATATGCACACAACTAAACTTATGGGTCTTTAAATCCTTCTTAAATTGAGTGATTTCTTGCACACGACGAAGTTCCATGGGTAATGCATTCCACAACCTGGGATCTTTAACACAGAATACAGTATATTCTTCTAGGTAAATGTGCTGAAAAGAGGGAACCTCAAGCAATAGCTGTTGTGAGGATCTGAGAGAATGTGATGGTTGATAGTGTCGTAGAGTGGCGCTGAATGTTTGGGAAAGACAACCGTTTAATATTAAAGTCATTGTAAACATCTAGAACGAAGCTAGTCCAAGGCCAGAACTGAAGAAACCTGGAACAATTGGTATATCAAAGTAACAGAATATGAACACAAAATCAAGAAAGCCAAAACCACTTACTATGCTAATTTTATAGGTGGAGCCTCTTTAAACACAAAAAAGCTCTATGCTCATATCTAAATTTGCTAAATACACTGCCTGTCTCAGTCACCCCTGCACTCCATTACCTCCACGTCGCATCTGTGTGTGACATACCCCGCTGCCTTCCACGCTACTCCCTCCTACGGCCTGCCAACATCTAGGCTGCGCGCTCGTTTGGAGGAGACTGGATTCGGGTTGGCACTGCTCGTGCCCGCCCCTCGCCGACATCACCCTGGGCCTTCTTCTGCAATTGCTGCTGCCTCTTTGCCTTGTAACAGGTCATCCTGGTTCCAAGTGCCCTGCACTGGTCCTGGTTTCAGCTCCCAGCCCAGCTCCTGCTTCCAGTCCTCGCTTCAGCTCCCAGCCCAGCTCCTGCTTCCAGTCTTGGCTTCAGCTCCCAGCCCAGCACCTGCTTCCAGTCCTGATTCCAGCTTCCAACACAGCTTCTGCTTTCAATCCAGCTCCTGACTCCAGTCCTGGTTCCAGATCCAGCACAGCTTCTATGTCCAGCACAGCTCCTGCCTCCAGTTCTAGTTCCAGCTTCCTGCCCCTTCAACACCTCTATTTGAGCAACCTCTTCAGCAGGTACCCACCACCTATCACTTGGTACAGTCTGTCCCCTGAGCAGGCAGGCAGTACTAATCCACTACAGTCCAAGGGTTCACTCATCCTGAAACGTGACACAGCCATTAACATTACAAACAGAACTATTCCTTCCAACTAGCTACGTACTTTCAAATGGACCCATGAAGACACACACTGATCAGCATTGGTGGAGTTTTTAGGTTAGCACCAGCTAGTTCTTATTGCCCCTGATGCAGCCTGTAATTCTGGTAAACCATGGCCATGATGAACACCTGTTTATAAATCCTGGGAGTTTCGAAACAACTCATTAAAGAATGTTTTCTTCAATAAGGTCTGCTTCTTTCTTTTGTTCCACAATCACTACAGATAAAATATATTCATATGGCTACTAATCCTTCACTAGGCCTCCCAGTAAATAGGACTTGGTCCTCCCATCTACATTAAAAACAGTCAAATACTTCCTTCATAAGTATGCTTCTTCCCATTACTCCTTAGATGCATGCCCAACCTACATCCTTAAGTCCACTCCAGTCCAATTTACAGAATGTTTACAATCATACCTCTCTTATATGTTCTCACACAGTTTATTCCCCGAGAATGACGGTAACAATTCCCACCCCTATCCAAAGAATCTCCAGACCAGTAGGAGCGAAGATTCTAACTATAGAACAGTTGCCTCTATTTTGATCTTAATCAAGGTGATGGTAGGTCTATTAGCCCATCAACTCAAAGAATATCTTCAAGCACTTTCTATTCTTCCAGTTCACTACTACTACTACTACTATTTAGCATTTCTACAGCGCTACAAGGCGTACGCAGCGCTGCACAAACATAGAAGAAAGACAGTCCCTGCTCAAAGAGCTTACAATCTAATAGTTCACAATCTGGCTTTAGGACCTCATACAGCACAGAGACAGTACTATCTACTCTGCCAGCCAGTTTCAGATTTGAACTAAGCAAGGGCAAAAATAATATAATTCTCCAATCTGACACGCTTAATGCATTTGACACTGTCAACCACAACATTCTGTTAAACCTATTAGACTACTTTGGGATTAGTGGAGAATTCCTACAATGGTTTGAAGGCTTTTTGAAATTCAGATCTTATAAAGTGAAACAATCTGGTTGCTTATCTCCATGGGTTCGTAGCTGTGCAGTCCCACAGGAATCCCCCTTATCACCAATACTGTTCAACATTATGATGGCTCCTCTAGTACACCTACTTGAATTTTATGGTTATAGCTCCTTTATGAATGCAGATGATACATCTCGCTATTAAAAAGTATGTACATTGTAACAAGAAATCCTGCCTAAAATTAAAAATGGTCTAGACCTAATCAAATAGTTGAAACTTAACAGGGACAAAACAAAATTCCTAATACTAGCCAACTCTTATCACCCCATACCTCACAAAAGCTTCACCACTGACAAGTCATACTCCTTTAACCAATTAAAATCTTGAGCATTACCATCAATCAGTACCTATCTTTTGAGTCCTCTCTGCCCCAGCTCACTCTTTCAAGCTATCATCCAATCCCTAGTACTTTCCAAGCTTGATTATTGCAATGCAATTTATGCAGAAATCAAGACCACCCTCCTCAAAAAAGCTGCAAACAGCTCAAAATACTGCAGGTCACCTTGCTTGCAGAGCTTCTCGCTGCTCCTCTTTTAATGAAATTACATTGATCTTATATGGCTTCTCACCGTCATATATGCACCATATTTGAACTGACTTCACATAATGCATCACTAGCTTCTAGAGATAATCTCAAACTATATCACCCTAGCTGCAAAAAGATACAGTACAAATCAATCCACAATGCTGGCTTATTCCAAAGTGCCGAGCACTGGAATTCACTACCAAAACAATTGAGATCTATGGGCAATTTCTTGCAATTCTGCAAATTACTGAAAACATGCCTGTTAAACTCATCCCTCATCAAAGAATCTGACTAGTTTCTCAGAACAACTTGATTAAATTCCTTCACTTATGTCTAATTCTGTTCAATGCAACAGCACATTCTTGTCTGTACCAATGTATTGTGTGTGTGTGTGTGTGTGTGTGTGTGTGTGTGTGTGTGTGTGTGTGTGTGTGTGTGTGTGTGTATTGTGTGTGTGTGTGTGTGTGTGTGTGTGTGTGTGTGTGTGTGTGTGTGTGTGTGTGTGTGTGTGTGTGTGTGTGTGTGTGTGTGTGTGTGTGTGTGTGTGTGTGTGAGAGAGAGAAAAATGGGTTCTCCCCTCCTACCAGCAGATGGAGGTAGAGAAAGCTCTCTTTTTTTTTCTACTGTCCGACTCCTACTATGTATAGTAAATCTATGTATAGTAAATCTAAGAGAAATTTGATTACAGAAACATAGGGTATGATGTCATATACAAAATTACAGCTAATACACCACAACATATATTTATTTGAAGTTGTCTGAAAAAGATTGCTGTCAAATAACAATGCAATACATTTATGCACCTAATATTTTTTTATTTATAAGTAATTCAAAATAATAAGCAAAATAAGTTTATTTCTATTTATGACATTTGTATCCCACGTTATCCAAAAATACTAGGACTATGGGGCATTCAATGAAGCTACAAACTGGTAAATTTAAAATGAATCGGAGAAAATTTTTCTTCACTCTACGTGTAAACTCTGGAATTCGCTGCCGGAGAATGTGGTAAAGGCGGTTAACTTAGCGGGGTTTAAAAAAGGTTTGAACAGCTTCCTAAAGGAAAAATCCATAGACCATTATTAAAATGGACTTGGAGAAACTCCATTGCTTATTTCTGGGGTAAGCAGCATATAATGTTTTGTACTTTTCAGGGACATTGCCAGTTATTTGTAACCTGGATTGGCCACTGTTGGGAACAGGACGCTGGGCTTGATGGACCTTTGGTCTGTCCCAGTATGGCAATACTTATGTACTTATCCCAAATAAGATAGGTCAATGTGGGTCACAAATAACAAACATCAAGAGAAGAACAAGCCAGTATTTGTGTAGAACAGTGAGCTGACAAAGAAAAAACAATTTCATTCTTGATGAAAAGTAATAGATATTGCAAACAACTAACCTGCTTGGATCAAGAAATCCAACAATGAATTTGGTTCCTAGTGGAACAGCTAAGAAAGACTTGGAAAAGATTGCAGAGCTGTATCTCTACATACAAAAGATTTGACTCATCCAAGCCAAGGTATTTTCAATAAAATCATATGTATACGAAAGTTGAACAGTAAAGAAGCAAGACAGGAAGAAAATCTTTGAATTATGGTGCTAGGTAAGAATACTGACTGAAAAACAAATCAAATTGTATTAGAAGATAACAAACAAGCTTTCCTTGGGAGTTAGGTGACAAGACTTCAACTTTCATACTTCTGACATCATGCAGAGAGAGAAAGATCATCAAAGAAAAACATGTTTGGCAAGGTTGAAGGTCAACACAAAAGAGAAAGGCCAGCAAAGCGATGGATTAATACAGTTACAGCTATTGATGCCACTCTTAAAATTTAGCTGCCTGACTGAAGACCAAGTACTGCTCAAGGAAAATATCTAGGCACTATCAAAGAGGTCACTTAATATGTAACATAGTAAAATGACAGCAGAAAAGACCAGCATGGCCCATCCAGTCACCAAATGTGCAAACTGTCATACCAATGAAGCTTAATAAATTGGAGTGTATGAATGTATGCCTAAGATGTTCTCCTGCCCACCTAAAGCACCAGATGAGGCTTTTCTGCCAAGACCAAAATCTAACCCCCCTCCCCCCACACACACACACCTCTTCATTATTAAGCCTTGCTACCCACTTTACCCACAACAAAAAATTACGTTAAACTGGTTAATGCATAACCATGATCAGTTTCTCAAATGGTAGATTTGTTCACCTACCCGATACTGCAGCTTTTCATTTCACCAGTTCACAACCTGAAATCTTTGGGCTTCATTTGCAAAGGTGGGCTAAAATAAAAATAAGAATGAATGAATGAATGAATGAATACCAACCATTATTCAACAGTGAATTTCAGTCTCCCAGTCTGCAGGACATAGATTAGTTTTATTCTTTCATCATGGTTTTACATACATAATTATTCCTACATTAAATAATTCTCTATCTAGTTGCCTCTCTTTTACACAATCAGAATACTAGATAAGGTAAAAGAAAATGCCATCATTAGTTATAGTTTTAAATTCGTCACTCCTTCAGTGCAAGATTATTTTCTTTATTTTTGCATCACATCTATCCTCAACTCATCACCAAGGTAAAGGATCAGAGTCATCATGGACAACACGTTGAAATCTTCTGCTCAGTGTGCAACAGCAGCAGTTACAGCTGCAAAAAAAAAAAAAAAAAAAAAAACTACCAGAGATTAGGAAAGGAACAGAGAATAAAACAAAAAAACCAGTAATACCTCTGAATACTCTCCATGGTGAGACCACACTAAGAACTGTGTGCAGTTCTGTCATCACATATAACAAAAGATATAGAAAAGGTACAGAGCGACCAAAATAGTTAAGGGGGTGGTATATGAGTAAAGGCTGGAGAGGTTGGGGCACTTCAACTTGGAGAAGAGATAGTTGAGGGGAGTTATAAGAGGTCTACAAAAGCCTAAGAAAAGTGGAACTGAAACAAAAATTGATTGTATACCCTCACGAAAAGTACAAACACAAGGGAACATGCCATGAAGTTACAGAGTAATACATTTAAAATAAATAGGAAAAAATATTTTTTTCACTTACTGCCGTAGTTAAACTCTGGTGGTAAAAGAAGTTAATGTAGTTGTATTTTTAAAAGTTTGGGCAAATTCCTGCAGGCAAAGTTCACAAACCATTATTATAGTAAACCTGAGGAAGCCACGCCTTGACCCAGCACATCGCCCACACTCTCTCCTGGAGGACATGCCTTATGCACCCCCAGTATGCTGGCAGCTACTATCGCCAAAATGACCACTGTTCCCACCTCAGAGATGAAACATGCGGCAGCCGCACCAGAGAGCTGGAAGCTGAGGCAGGAACCCCCGCAGGGTCAACTCTTGAGACCACCGCTTTCTTAGCCATGCCTCTGAAGGCCGAGTAGCAGACAGCCTGCATGCCATACAGCGGCTGGAAGAAGGGCAATGGGTCCAGCACTTAGAACAATGCTTCATGTAGTGAGGCAGACTCTTTTTTTTTTTTTAACAAGAACAGTTGATGTTGCCCCCCCCCCCCCCCCCAGTGGCCCTAAAGGGAAAAAAATGCTTACCAGCCTTGACTGCCCCAAGTGCTCCCGAACCCAGTCCCACCAGAGGGCAAAGCATGTTTCTTGCCTCGCTTGGGTCTGAGCGCACACCGTGTCACAACCCAAGGAAATGGAGATCCCTGAAGCCTTCTGTCTTACTCTTCGCTTGCCTCTCTGCAATAGTTTGTTTTTTTTTTTTTTTTTTTGGGGGGGGGGGGGGGGTTATTAAATTACCAGCTCTTCAGTATAATCAATACCCAAGCAGTGAGACCTGAACAACAATTCCTAGGAAGATCCTGCCTCAAAAAATCAGAACATCAACTGTACAAGAAAACCAGAACAAGCTATGGAAACTGTAAAGACGAATATGTGAGCATCAAATCTAGTGAAAGAAAGAAATTAGTCCCTGCACAAAAGTGCCTGCAACTCAGACTGTTGTGCAGAAGCCATCGCCACCAAAAACACTGTCTTCAAGGTCAAATCCTTCAAGGACAGCCGATCCAAAGGCTCAAAGGGCACTCACCAGAAAGCCCGCAACACCACATTAAGCTGTCACTCTAAATAAAGAGGCTTCCGAGGTGGGCATAAATGAGTGATCCCACACAGGAACTGCACTACATCCGGGTGTGCTGCCAAAGAGATCCCTAGAATTCCCCCCCCCCCCCAAGGCGGCGACCTGCACCTTCAGAGAATTCAAGGCCAAACCCTTCTCCATACCCTCCTGAAGGAAAGCAAGAAGATCCACCATTGAAGACGCAGATGTAACAAGCATTCTAGAAGCACACCAGGACTTAAAGGCCTTCCAAACCCTAGCATAGGCAGCCGAAGTAGACTTATTCTGAGCCTGCAGCAAGGTAGCACTCACCACCTCCGGGTACCCCTTATGACTCAAGCACACAGGGCCAGTCTTAGCAAGTTCGGGGCCCTATGCAGACCAATTTGGTGGGGCCCCATCATAGCCCCGCCCAAGTCCCACCCCCACCATAGCCCCACCCCATTGATAAGATTATTCCATTTTTAGAACATTTTTTATTTATGAAATTTCAAATAAAGACAAATGAAGCTAAACTTGTACAAAAAAACTGATTGAAATAATAAGCACAATGCTATCATGAAACCTCCCCTCCCCAGAAATTATTCAGTTCAAGTCCACTACAATTAGTAGTTCCAATTCTCATAACAAAGGAGAATAAAGGAAAAATATTAAGAAAAGATTCAGTACTTTCAAATTCCCCTATTACTCTGTAACCCAAATATGCAATAAAATAAAAATGAAATGAAAAGATATACAATAAAATAAAGTGATGTGTGAAATATAATGTACAATATAAAAACATATAGACCACCAAGGTATTAAAATTGTTTTAAAATATATACCACAGCTCTCTGACTCTGTCTGTCATCCATAACTGTCTGACAACACACAGAAAAAAAATAAGTAAAAACAAATTGTCACAATTTATACCTTATACACCAATATACCAGCCATACGGAAAATGCAGACCATCAACAATATGAAGCTAGCAAGGGATCATAATACCACAATTCTCATGCAGAGCCACAAAACACCCTTTTAGAGGTAGTGTGTCATGATTTAGGCTCTACACCCTTTCTGATGTTTGGTGCCACCTTAGTAAGGCCAACACACAATCTCTCCACTGCAAAACACTATACACAAACTTGTGCAAAAACACACTCATAACCTTAACAAACCATAAACAGCACTAATTCCAAGGACAGAACGAGCTACAACCTTATGCGTGGCGTGGAAAGGCAACTGTAGTTACACCTGGCTCTAAAACACCAGTGCACAACCTAGTGAAAAAAAACAAACAAAAAGGGATTCAAACTATACGCTAGCAGAATACTGCACCTTCCTTGATCACACTTGAAAAACACATGAAGGCAAAATACTGAACTGGAAAGTTACCTCAAGAAGTCAGACTCAGCATGCAGCAATACTACAAAAATTGAAACGTACATGAAAAATATCACAGATGCACATTTCCAAAAACTGACATATTCCAATTAATAAATCCTGAATAAAATAGTTTTTTCTACCTTTGTTGTCTGGTGACTTTGTTTTTCTGATCATGCTGGCTCAGTATCCGATTGTGCTGCTATCTGTCCTCTTAACTCCGTTTCCAGGGCTTCCTTTCCATTTATTTCTTTACTTTCCGCCTTTCTTCATTTCTTGCCCTACATCCGTAAGTAAAAGCTGGGTCCTCCGCAGACTTGACTGTCCAGTGGATCCAGCTTCTGCCTATTTTCTATATCCATGTGCACTTTTTCTCCTCTCTTCCTTTTCCCTCACCTCATCTCCTTCCTCACTCTTCCCTTGCCTCCATCCATGTCCAGCATTTCTTCTCTCTCCTCCATCCACCCATGTCCAGCGACCCTCCTGTGCCCCCTGCCCCCCACCTATGTCCAGAAACCCCCTCCCCTGCCATCCACCCATGTCCAGCGACCCTCCTGTGCCCCCTGCCCTCCACCTATGTCCAGAAACCCCCTCCCCTGCCATCCACCCATGTCCAGTGACCCTCCTGTGCCCCCTGCCCTCCTCTGCCATCCACCTATGTCCAGAAGCCCCCCTCCCCTGTCATCCACCCATGTCCAGCGACCCTCCTGTGCCCCTGCCCTCAACCTATGTCCAGAAACCCCCTCCCCTGCCATCCACCCGTGTCCAGCGACCCTCCTGTGCCCCCTGCCCTCAACCTATGTCCAGAAACCCCCTCCCCTGCCATCCACCCATGTCCAGTGACCCTCCTGTGCCCCCTGCCCTCCACCTATGTCCAGAAGCCCCCCTCCCCTGCCATCCAACCATGTCCAGTGACCCTCCTGTGCCCCCTGCCCTCCACCTATGTCCAGAAACCCCCTCCCCTGCCATCCACCCATGTCCAGCAACCCTCCTGTGCCCCCCTGCCCTCCCCTGCCATCCACCTATTTCCAGAAACCCCCCTCCCCTGCTATCCCCCCATGTCCAGCGACCCTTCTGTGCCCCCTGCCCTCCCCTGCCATCCACCTATTTCCAGTCCCCCCTCCCCTGCTATCCCCCCATGTCCAGCGACCCTCCTGTGCCCCCTGCCCTCCACCCATGTCCAGCGACGCGACGCTCCTCGTTCCCCTGCTCCCCCTCCCTCCAGCCACCTGAGCCCCCCTCCCCGACCCGCCAAACCACCCTCTTCTACCACCCGACCCGCCCGCACCTCACCTGACCCAGCATTTTTAAAAAAGCTAC